>NW_022302087.1:3298446-3409090 GCF_002776525.5 Piliocolobus tephrosceles | reverse complement strand
TCGGCCTCCCAAAGTGCTGGGAGGCCGAGACGGGCGGATCACGAGGTCAGGAGATCGAGACCATCCTGGCTAACACGGTGAAACCCCGTCTCTACTAAAAAATACAAAAAACTAGCCGGGCGAGGTGGCAGGCGCCTGTAGTCCCAGCTACTCGGGAGGCTGAGACAGGAGAATGGCGTGAACCCGGAAGGCGGAGCTTGCAATGAGCTGAGATCCGGCCACTGCACTCCAGCCCTGGCGACAGAGCGAAACTCTGTCTCAAAAAAAAAAAAAAAAAAAAAAAAATTCTCAACTGGTAAGTATATAATGCAGACATTCCAAAATCAAAAAAATATCCAAAATTTGAGACACTTTTGTTTTCAAGCATTTCGGATAAGGGGTATTCAGCCTGTACTACAGCTAAGTACACTTAGACCACACAGAATCCTCTGAGATAGGCTCTAGGATCATTTTCCTTTTACAAAAGCCACAGAGGAATGAGGGTGTAAGTGATTCATTTTGGGTCACAAAGTTAATAAGTAGCAAAACTAAGAATCAGACTTGGGTCTTTCAACTCTGAATCCCTTCCTCCTTCTACCAGGTCTTGTTTTCATAGGAAAAGCTTCTGTTGAAGCTGGGAAATGACAATTCAGAGATATGTTTGACGAGAGTTAAATGACTGTATAACAGTGCCCACAGCCTTCTATTAATTTGATTCATTTCAGTTAGTTTGGCAGAAGTGGGCTGATTGTTGTAAAGTTTAAAGTGTGTTTTGATTATTTTTAAAACGGATATAATTGAAAACTTTAATTTTGAAGGTGGAATAATAAGGATATTTTTGGGTGCTCTCCCATTTTGTTTTAATTGTTTAGATGTGCCTGGCATCAGAAGGGATGAAAATGGAAGAATCAAAGCTAATAAAAGCAAAAGAATCCGATGGTGGAAGAATTAAAGAATTAGAGAAGGGAAAGGAAGAAAAAGAAATTAAAAGGGAGAAAACAGATGAAACCAGGTTACAGAAGGAAGCAGAATTTGAAAAATCAGCTAAGGAAAGTGTTAGAGATTCTAAGGAATTGAGAAATTTTGAGGCATTGCAAATAGATGACATAATGGCTATAAAAATGGAAGATCCCAAAGAAATTAGAAAGGAAGAGTTAGAAGAAGATCAAAAATGTAGTCATTTTCCTGATTTTTCTTATTCTGCCAGTAGCAAGATAATAATTAGTGATGTTCCCAGTAGAAAGGATCACGTGTGCCATCCTCATGGAATTATGATCATTGAGGATCCTGCTGCATTAAACAAGCCAGAAAAGCTAAAAAAGAAAAAGAAGAAAAGCAAAATGGATCGACATGGAAATGATAAATCCACACCCAAGAAGACTTGCAAAAAGAGGCAGTCTTCTGAGTCTGACATTGAGAGTGTCATATATACCATTGAAGCCGTCGCAAAAGGAGACTGGGGAATAGAGAAACTTGGAGAGACCCCTCGCAAGAAGGTCCGCACATCCTCAAGTGGCAAGGGAAGCATTTTGGATGCCAAGCCACCGAAGAAAAAAGTGAAATCAAGAGAGAAGAAAATGTCAAAGGAGAAATCCTCAGATACCACCAAAGAGTCAAGACCTCCAGATTTCATTAGTATTTCTGCTAGCAAGAACATTTCTGGTGAGGCGCCAGAGGGTATAAAAGCAGAACCATTGACCCCCATGGAAGATGCACTACCACCCAGCCTATCAGGACAGGCCAAGCCTGAGGACAGTGACTGTCACAGAAAAATAGAAACTTGTGGTTCCAGGAAATCTGAGAGGTCTTGCAAAGGTGCTCTTTATAAAACTCTGGTGTCAGAGGGCATGCTCACCTCTCTGCGAGCTAATGTTGACAGAGGTAAGTAACGTCTACAAACCTGAAAAGAATTCAAAAACCAAGCAGAATTTCACCTTTAGACCTATTGAAAACAACTGCCATAAAGAACAACATGGTATCAAAATAATTCCTTATATTTGTATATTTCTTTACGGTTTATAGATCATAATTATTTGTTATTTTACATGTTTTCTAGCACCTTTAACGGAAGTGTATTCATTTTGTAGGTAGTTTTCAGGATGTATTTAAAGTAATTTTAATCTCTTCTTACCCCCGCTGGTATTGGCTGGCTTTGTTTTGAAAGATGACTATTAAATATTCAGAGCTTTGGGTTTGGTTTTTAAAACTGATGGAATTTCCTGAATCAAGCACGTATGTTTGTCAGAATCTTCACCTGAAGGCTCCAGAAACAAATGTCTTATGTAGTTCTCTTCATTAGGTAATCAAAGCTGTAACTGAAGTGGGCCA
Organism: Piliocolobus tephrosceles; assembly: GCF_002776525.5. Classification (NCBI taxonomy): domain Eukaryota; kingdom Metazoa; phylum Chordata; class Mammalia; order Primates; family Cercopithecidae; genus Piliocolobus; species Piliocolobus tephrosceles. The sequence continues at coordinate 3,406,783 of NW_022302087.1, read as the reverse complement.
GGCACAGTAGCTTATACCTGTAGTCCTAGCACTTTGGGAGGCCAAGGCGGGTGGATCACTTGAACCGAAGAGCTCTTTAAAACATTATAATATCCAGAAAATAGTTAATGTGTTTACCTTTATTCCATTGAGTGTTTTATATAAATCCACTATTTTAAAATATAGCATCTGGCTGGAGGACTACCTTTTGCCGAGCTATATTCCAACAAAAAGTGTGAATCCTAGGTTTAACAAGCCCCAAATTAAGATACTTGGGCCTGTTTCATCCACAGGGATGTCAGTTCAGTGAGTTTTAGGGAAATTAGAATGGATAGTGCCTACCAGCAAAGGACTCCCATACCTTGGCTGGTTCTCGAATGGAAAAGCTAGCAGCAGTCAGCCTGTCTCTTTGAGTCATGTGATACCTGTTGAATTACATGACAATTAATCCCAGAAACTCTAAGTCACTTTTCTGCATGTTCCGTTATTAAAGGTGGTCCAGCATGAATCACTCTGAGAACTCTGAAATAGCTACAGTTATCATCATGCAAATGATATGCAAGCAGTTGAGAGGTTGCTTGTGAAACAACTAAGATCATCTCCCCTCACCCACCCATATACCAAACACATCCTTTGTCTTGAATTTTCTTAGGAAAACGAAGCTCAGGAAAAGGAAACTCCTCTGATCATGAAGGGTGTTGGAATGAAGAAAACTGGACATTTAGTCAGAGTGGGACCAGTGGGAGCAAGAAGTTCAAGAAGACAAAGCCAAAGGAAGACTGTCTCCTTGGGTAAGTGCCTGTGAGCACAATCACCTGTACTACACAAGCCTCAAGTGTGGGTGGGATTTTCAAGGTAACAAATCACTAATTACGCATGCTTATTCTTTGACTACTCACTCCGCACTGCCTGCAATCTTAGTAGGCACCCTAGTGAACTAAGGTGAACACAAATCAAGTGCATCACATCATTCCTGTTGTTAACATGGTCATGTGAATGACAATATCATTCACATTTTGAGAACAGTGAAAATATATAGACTTTAGACTTGGACCTGGGTTTGAATCGACATCCCTTCGCCAGGATGCATTTTTCCATGCGAAGCTTAGAATGGATAGTATTAGCATGTTTACATTTTTCCCATTTTACATACTGTATGTATTTATTGTTTATAAAATATCATGATAGCTGAAAAATGTAAGGCAAATGAAATTATGCTTCTATCTCCAACCTTATTTTGTTCAAGCTGTCTTCTGTTGCTCTAAGCTAAAAATATGAGGTCAAATATTCTGCTGTAGAGAACATGCAATACATTAATTGTGTATTGAAATGCAGTATTAAGCAATGGCATGCATCAAGATAAAATCACTAAGAATTATTTTATATTTAATGTTATGCCAAAGACTGTTAATAACCATTTTAATATAAAGCATTTTGTTAGTTGGGAGAGCCAATACTTTATATTGGTGAGGAAAGTATCTGCATATTCAGTTAGACTATTTTGAAAATTCTTGAGATTTGTTGTTGGCTCAATTTGAAAAGAATACTTTGAATAGAAATAAGTACATTGTTAATAAGTACAATGAAATAAGTACATTCACCATATTTTTTTCAAAAGTGTGTTTAAAGCTATACAAATTGTATGCATTGGGTGTATTGTATTTGGTTTATTCATAATACTTGCATATCTGTTTGTGGAATAATATATTTTTCCTTAGATGTCACAGTGCTTTAAGTCTGGCTAATTCTAAGACTCTAGGTCATCACAAAGTAGTGAGGTAGAAATTATTTCCCATAGTGCTGGCTCTTTAAGATTATTTGTATTGAAATGATATATTTATAATTTTATGTATTTCATTTCTAATATTTAAAAAAATCCAAAGTACTTTAAATTAGTTTTGCTTATAATTTTATGTATTTCATTTCTAATATTTTAAAAAATCCAAAGTACTTCAAAATAGCTTTGCTTACACTTCACTTAAGTAATGATATGAAAATCCTCATATTTCAGTGTCAAATTATAGTTTAAATGCAGAATATTTTTTTAAAATGACCCACAAGCATCTAGACCAGTGCTCTCTGTAGTCTAGAATTACTGCCACTGCCTTGTGGGTCTGGGTCTGCACACCGAGAGAGGAGCAGGTGTTATGTAGGCAGTGTGAGGTCCTAGGGGAATAAAGCAAGCATTGAGGCTCCCCAACAGAAGCATTTCTCTGATGCTTCTAGTAGAAACTGCTGAAGCTGTAAGAGAGATTTTCATCAATTTTCTTTGAGGAACAAGATAAGTGAAACAATCTTGAAAATCTGTTCCTGAAAGGAGATTGGTATGTGGATTGTATGTGTTTGTTTTTTAATCATTTCTGAGGAAGGCACATGTGTATAACTGGGAGATGGTTTTTTATAGCTTTAAATTAACAGTAAACTTCAGTGCCTTTTCCTCCTTTCTCCCTCTAAATATTGGCCTGTCAGGATTTGAGTATTTGGGTTTGCCTTGTTCAGAACACGCCAGAATAATACTTAAGCAGGGAGAAATGCCATTTCCTGTCAGTCTGCTCTGAGATTTGTAGATGAGCATTTTAAACCTTTTTTTATCTCAAAAAATGTGCTACCTGTTAACTGTAGCCAAGGAAAGTTTTCTCAGTATTGACAGATCTAATTTTGTAGACATCTCTAATAAAAACATAAATATTATTTTTCTCTTTTTAAGAAAAGTCTCAAGAGACCTTACGAGTTATATCTCACATTTTCTGTTTTCTTCTGGGTATTCAGAGTATCTGAAAAATTCACAACTTATAGACAGCTTTCTGATAGTATTTGATTAGTATCCAATTGTGTCTGATTTTCCATCAAAATAAACATTTTTTAACTGAATGAGAAATGGTGATGTTCTTAAGAGAAAAACATCACCTCCACCTGTCACCCTTCATTGCTTTGATAGAACTTAGTACAGTAGTTCCCCCTTAGCCATATTTTTGCTTTCTGTGATTTTGGGTCTGAAAATACTAAATAGAAAAATCCAGAAATAAACAATTCATAAGTTTTAAATTCTGCACCACAATGAGTAGCATGATGAAATCTCATGCCATCCCACTTCATTCCATCCAGTGCATAAATCATACCTTTGTCTATCATATGCCACTGTACAATATGCACGTATAGGAAAAAAATGTAACATATGTAAGTTTCAGTACTGTCGGTGGTTTCAGGCATCTACTGGGGGACTTGGAGCATATCCCCCCTCCAGTAAAGGGGTGCTTCCGTAATTGCCATTTCCTGTTGACCATTCAATTGGTCATCTGACCCTCTTATCTCTGCTTCTCAACTCTTGTATATTCCTCCAAAACAGTTGTAGTTAAAAACATTTTTAGGATACCCCTTAGCTAGCAGCCTAACACATTTGCTTCTTATAAGCTGGTACTAAAATTGCTCTCCTCTTCCCAATACACCTTCCATTTTCCATCTACCAGACACAGCAGGTCTCCTACAGCCTCTTCCATCTGTCTAGGTTGCATGTTAGTTTAATAAGTCTCACTAAATGGAAGTCAGAAGCCAGCCTAGGATCCAGCAGGCATGTTGCCATTGCTGTGGGGCCCTAGAGACAGTCAGCACCAGCCCAAAGATTGCCCAACTTTGCTGGTGGCATTTCTGAAGTCATTGGTGATTTCAGTTAAAGCATGTTGCCTCTGTGCCATTGCATTCATTGAAAACTGGCTTTACTTTGCTCATTGAGTCTTTTGTCTTCATTCTAGTCAACTCTCCAGAATGTTTTCCTAATATTAATGCTTTTTGTTTTGTATGTTTTAATCAAACAGTAGTCAATAAATTTTTTAAAAGAAACTAATCTTACAAAACTACCAATATATTGCCAATAAGCTTGCCATAAATACATATATATGAGTCTGTAAAATGAGAAACTGTATGAATAGAGTATACTTTGTACAGAACTCTATGGAAAAACTCCCATGCTAGTGGAGAGAATGCCAAATTCCCCACTTAAGAAATATTCCAATATAAATGATGTTTCTACTTTTCTAAGGTAATAACATAACCTGTTGCACGAGTTTACTGAGAAAACTGTGTTGGTAAATCTCAAGCATTTCAGAAAAGGTGTTTTTTCCTTGTACAGAATTTACTTACATGCCCTAATTCCCAGAGGCCCTGTTTTCAAATAAAGTATCTTAAAATCTATTTCATGTCATTTTCTGTGTCATATTTGGTCATGTGCTGATTGATTCCCCTCTCCCCTTTTAATAGCTCCGCAAAGCTGGATGAAGAATTTGAAAAAAAATTCAACAGCCTCCCTCAATATAGTCCTGTTACATTTGACCGGAAATGTGTACCTGTCCCAAGAAAAAAGAAGAAGACTGGAAATGTGTCCTCAGAACCGACTAAAACCAGCAAAGGTTAGATGTGACCTGTACCTTCCTGCCATGTGGTCAGAATCTCAACTGACCCTTCAGCTAAGCTTTTAGCTCCCTTTAGACATACATGTAATTGGATTTGGAATTGAGGCAGTAGGGAGTTAGAATCTCAGGTTGCTTTCCAAGGTTATCTTTGTCCCTTTTTTCTTCCTTATTTTCTGTAGCCTCTGTCCATTGGCATCTCCATCTGTATATTTGCCCGTAATGATGTAGCTAAGCTTTTGCAAAAATGTTATACATGGTCTTCAACCTCCTGCTCTCCAGAATTCTAATTTGGAATTTTTCTGTTAATCTTTTCTTGAACAGAAACTGCTGGTTGAATCCAGTTTTTCTGTTCCCTGTTTCTGCAACAGGTTGAACTCTGGGACTGTAAATCATTCTTTTCACATGATAAGTAGATGCTAACTACTCTTTACTGGCATTATAGACCAAAGGAAAATAAAACTACCTGAAATCCTCTAGCAACATGTGTGTGTGTGTGCATGTGTGTGTGTGTTTGTGTGTGTGTGTGTGTATACATATATATATATATATATAATTGGTTTTGTTAAATTTAAAGAATGCTTTGTTTAGAATATTCCTTTTCAAGTAATCAGCTTCTCCGCTGCCTATATCAGGGAAGCTTTTTTAAAATTATCAACATGACTTGGATGGATCTCAGCCTTCATCAGTGACAATGCTGTAATTCCTAAAGGGGACTGTAAGAAGGTGGGGGCATTTTCAGTGGTCTCATCACCTGAGACCACTGTTGACATTTGTGGGACAGGTACTGGAGTACTAAACATCTTGCCCTTCAAGCACACTGAATGACTGTATTACCCAAAATGGCAACATTGCTTGCATTGAGAAACTTGTCTTCTCTTTTTTCTTAAGGTCTAAAGATTGGTAGGGAAAATGTACCTCTAGTTTTCCATACAGATACGAAAGACTTCATTCAGTTGGCTCTCCTATAAGGACATGGAATAGAGAGATGAAGAACTTGGGTGGCTGAGCTATAGTTGCTTTCAAGATCAAACTTGAGCAGGATTTGCTGGAAGACTTCTTTTAATTATCCTGCAAAAGTTGCTGCCTATTGCCTGCTTCATCAAATTGGATAATTTAATCAAATCAAAAAAATTATTTTCTTTTGTATTTTAAATAGACTGATTAATCGATCAGATATAAATATTAATGAAGAGATATAATTTCATGCATTTTAGGGCATATTTAAGGTATATAGATGAGGGAAAATTACGGTTTATTCTCTGGAGAAACCTGAACCTTTCTCCTTCAAAGCCTAAAAACCCTTTGCACACTGGAATTGACGCAACCAAACAGGGTCAATCTGAGATCTGTATCTCAAGACAGAACTGAAAGGTTGAAGAAAATTTCCCCTTCATGATTAAAGCCAGGGAGGTATATAAAAGTCATTTTAGAATTAGCTCAGTTTTCCTCTGTGGTTAATAAAAACAAGTCTAGTGAATAAAGAACTAAAAAAGAAATGTTGCATCGTCAAGTTTGCTCATCTGAGAAAATAAAATACGGTTGTATCAAGATCTTCCAAGATAGAAATAAAGTAGACTTGTAGACAGGTAGGGAGCTGAGCACCATAATGGATTGCCAAATGAAATGACAGTCTCTGTGCCCTGGAGATATTTAGGAATAGGAAAAGTAGTCCATGAGCCGAAAGATGCCAAGTATCTTGAGCTCCCATAATTCTTAGATTTAAAGTTGCTGATAAATACCTGACAAGCCAATAAAATGGGACTTAACTGATAGATGGGCAGGATGTTATTCCTTCTTCCACTCCAAAAACATTCACGTTAGAGCTCTGAAGTTGGCTGAATTATCTCTCAGGGAATGTAACAATAGATTTATTTTTGTAAAGCTATAAAACCCTGAAGTTAGGATCTATTTTCATGAGACCTTCTCTTGGGTCTTAGTTGTCTGTTATATGATTTTTCTCTCCCAGCTGAGATTAGCAGTATTTCTTTTGATGTGAAATAGCTTTTTGGAGCTTTGGATTATACTTCATACAATATCATCTTAACTCTTCCATTATACCTCTCAAGCCACAAAGTCACTGGTTTTTACACAGTATATCAGTAATTACATTTGTGGGGAGTCTTCCAAGATGAGATTTTGTTCCGCCTTCTGATTTGTGAAGCAAAATGCAATTAAAATAAGCAGAAATTAAATAATATATTATCTGTTCAGCAAACTAAAGACATAGTATTTGTGACTGATTGTAATTTGGCATTAGCAGCACCAATGTACTAGACTACAAGTTATTATTAATGAAATTATCATACCAGCTGTGCTGTAATTGCCTGATCTTTAGGGGATAGAGGAAATTATTTTCTTAGACTCTAGACCCTTTCCACCTCTGCATAGTGAATCATTCAGAGCAAACATTGTGTATGAGATCATTAGTTCGTTAGTAAAAAAGTATATGTCCATCAGAAACCTAATTTTTCCTCTAATAATTTGCCATTTGTCTATATTTTATTTTTTCCTTTGTCATCATTCAATATTCATTATATTTTCCTTCATGACTTATACTAGGTGCCTTTTTAGGTACTTCAGCTTACATAAAATGTATAGAATTTTTCTAAAATGTAATTTCTAGTAGAAATTTGTATGTATGTATTTATGTAGTTGTATATCTCAAAGTCATAGTACCTGCTTGGGTTTATTCCTCTGTTTACCCAGTAGTCTCCATATTCGTATCTGCATTTCTAAGGAGTCTCTTCCTATCTTTCCCATGGTTATCCTACTATCTCTGCCCTGCCTCTTATGTCTATGTCATAGGTCTTGTCAAAAACTTTACAATGAAAAGGGATGAAAATAACTTTAAAAGCCCCTTTCCTCCAACTTGGGCTATGTTATAGTAGAACAGAGCATGATGACAGAAATAGGATTTCCCTTTCCTTCTAAAAATGAATTATCCAGTAAATTCTAATCTAACTAACTCACAATGCAGTTTAGCTGAATCAGCCCAAACTTGACATTTTCTGAATTATCTCTCTGTTATTTTAAAACATTTTAAAGGAAAGCTTTAAATTATATGTCTAAATTTAATTGTAACTTCCTAAGAGATTTGTTTTACACGTTTACATGTACTGATAATGTATGAAGCATTGTTTACGAAAGTATTAGAAGTCAGAGTTCTCTGTAGAATAGTAATTTTTCCGTGGAAGTAGGATCATGGAGAAAAAGAATTGTGTTGAAATTATGCCTCATCTTGACTTACTAGACTCACTTCTTCACCATATTCCTTCTATCTTTACATAGTTCCTTGGCCTATTATCAAATATACTATTGATCCTTCTTATGTTTTTTTCAATCCACACTTAACATTTTAAAACTAAAATTTAAAAATGTTAAGGCATTGAGTATTTTAAAAAATCACAGTGGGAATAAAAGAAGCAGGTTTACAAGATTGAAAAGACAGAATCCCGTTTGGGGTGGAGCCAAGCCAACCGTACTTTCAGTTTTAGAGAACCGAGATGTGATGATAGATCTCCTGTTAGGAAATTTTAGCTTCCAGGTTGGGCAGAGTTCTGTATCTTTCTCCATAACTGTTTGAAAGTCTCTGCAGCCACCAAATTTCTTCAGGAATATGATGGCAGCACCTTTGCAGGTATAAAAGGTATATCTGATACAATTTTGAGTTCCTTAACAATGTATGCATGTCCAGCCCAATGAAATGGCTCCTCCCTCTCAATGAATCTTAACTTGATTGTGACTGATTGAATCAGAGAACTTATTCAAGTCAGTAAAGGCACATGCCCTGCAGGTGGGAGCACATTGCTATAAATTATTGCATAGGAATATATTTTTTCATTGGTTAATCATTACTTACAAGTCCAATACAGAAATGGCAGCCTAGTCTTAGAACAAAACCCTTGCTCTTTATATATATACCTATATATAGTTCAAAAACATGGAACTATAGAACTTGGGCAAAAGCCACCACCACCAGAGTTAGGCCTGACGTTTGTTTCTGACAACAGATGTAAAGAGCAGGTTCACTTAATTCACCTTACTCACTGACCTTGAAAAAGTATCATGCTAGGCTCATGCTGAAGTGGCTCCTGTGTCACTGCAACTTCTCACCCCCAAAACATTCATTTTTCAGCAAACCTTGAACGTTAATGTTCTGGAAAGGTTATCATCATGTCCTTCTGGCACCCCTCTTAATTTCTCGGCTTGTCATTTGGCCCTTTTGTTTTCTGCCCAGCTGTGAAGTTGAGGTGAAAAGGAGATTGATACCTTGAGAATACAGGTCATCTGCCCAAAAACTTAAGTGGAGACCTAAGCCAGTTTGCATACCAGCAATGAGTGATTTTTTTTTCATAAGGAAGCTGAAGCTGATGCAGATATTCCCTCAAGAAATTTGGTAGGGAAAAAGATGGGACGGAAGCTTGAGATATCATAGTAGAGTGAAGAACAGTTGTGAATATGTGTTTTCTGAATGATTCCTTCTAAATCCCTTCTGCATTTTACTTTCTACCATTCTTCCTCCTCTGTGGATACTTCCACATTAATGTAATAATTGACTAAGGAAAAAATAGAATAGTAAATGTCTTTATATTTTGTATTTATTACAGACTTTGACTTTATTTTCTTTAGACAAAATACCCAACATATACACTATGCTGATTGGCAGAAATCAAATTTTTCCCTTCTTGACTCTAAAATGGCTGCTTTTCAGTGACTACAATTAGATCTTATCTATTTCTTTTCAAGTTTGTCACTTTCTTTTTTTATCTGAAGTTGTCATTTACTTAGAGTAGTTTTATATCTATAATTTGGGGGGTGGCCAGAAGAAAGGAATTTTAAAAATTTAAGTTTACAGAAGCTCTTCTACGTACAAAACTACTGTGATTATTCTTTTTTCATGTTAAAATTGACAAGCTCTATCTGTAGCTTAGTCTTTAAATTACTTTTTAGATTTCTCTGAGTATAATTGGGTCCAAAAATATATATTTCTTTTCTTCTTTCCTAATGCACTGCATACGTCAAATCATTTTGCTTCTGTGAACTTTATATCATTCTTCCTATGAGCCAATACCCTTTTATTAAGTTATTTTCCTGCAGGCAAATCACTAGGATCTTTATAATCCTGAGTAGTAATTTTTCTCCTTTGTCCTACTTTTGTTTTCCATGACTGCCTATGTATCATTCAGGTCCACCAGCCTACAGTTTCCTGGGTTGTATAAAATACATGAGGCAGTAATTGCAAACAGATTTTAGAGACACCTGTAATATTAGTGTAGTATGTACGTGTGATATATTTTCTTTGTACTTGTTCAATTTATTTTCTTTTCTCTTTTTGCTCACTTTTTCCCAAAGAAGCAAACAAGGAAGCATTTCTAGTTTCGTTTCAAACCACCAGTAGCCAATTTAGAAGCATTTGCTATTGGTTATTTAGAAGGATTGCTTAGTGTAGTCATCAAAAAACACTTGCACAGATTTATGGTATCAGTAATAACAGCAACAGCTGTAATTTCTTGAGCTCTTACTTTGTGATAAGCAGTGCATTAAGAGCTTTATTTATTCATGAAATAAATATTTATTGAGAACCTGTCATGTGCTAAGCACCACTGTAGGCATATAGATTATATCTGTGAATGAAAACAACCCTACTGCCATCAAGATTACATTATAATGGGGGAACCAGACAATAAATAAGCCTAAACAATAAGCAAAATATATAATTTGTTTGAAGGTGAGACGTACAGTGGAAAAAGAATTGGTTGATAGAGCAACTAGGCAAAAGATCAACAAGAAAAGACTTGAATCAACACTACAAACCAACTAGAACTAACAAACATATAGAACTTTCCACTCAGTAATGGCAGAATGTATATTCTTCACAAGTGTACATGGAACAGTCTCCACAGTAGACCATATGCTAATCCATAAAACCAATAAATATAAAAGGATTGAAATAATACAGAGTGCGTTCTCTGACAGAGTGTGTTCTCTGACAATAGTACGATGAAATTTAAAAATCAGTAGCAGAAAAAAATTGGAGAAACTCACAAATATATAGAAATTAAATGCACTCCTAGATAACCGTCACATCAAAAAAGAAATCAAAGAGAAATCAGAAAGTACTTTGAAATTAATAAAAATGAAGACATTGTGTAAGAGAATATAAGAGATGCATCTAAAGCAAAACTTAGAAGGAAAATTATAGCTCCAAATGCCTGTATTAAGAAAGAAATCTCAAATAAATAGCCTAGCCTTCTACTGTAAGACACTCAAAAAAGAAGAGCAAACCAAACTCAAAGGAAGCAGAAGAAAGGAAATAATAAAGATTAGAGAAGTTGTTGATGAAATGAAATTAATTAAATATTAAAATAGAGAAAAATCAATGAAACCAAAAAGTAGTCCTTTGAAAATAACAAAATTGAGAAATTTTAGCTAGATTGACGAAGAAAAAAAAGAGAAGACTCAAATTATTAGAATCAGAGATGAAATAGAAGACATTACTACTGACTACAGAAATGAAAAGGATTATAAAACAATACTAAGAACAACTAAAGCCAATTGATGAGATAACATGTATGAAATGAACAATTCCTAGAAAGACACAAACTACTGAAACTGGCTTAAGAAACAGATAATCTTGAGATGTATAACTGGTAAAGACATTGTACTAGTAATTTTTAAAGTACCTGGAAAAAAAAAAAAAAAAAAAGCCCAGGCCTAGATGGCATCACCACTGTATTCTACCAAACATTTAAAGAAGAATTTACACCAATTTTTCACAAATGAATCCAGAAATTACAAGAAAAGTAAACACTTCCCAATTCATTCTGTGAGGCCTGTATTACCTTAATGTCGAAGACATTCAAGACATTCTCAAGACAAAGACATCACAAGAAATGAAAACTGCAGATCAATATCTCTTACAAATATGAACACAGAAATCCGCAACAAAACACTAGCAAACCAAATTCAGCAACATATAAGAATTATACATCATGACTAAATGGGATTTTACCTCAGGACTACAAGTTTGCTTTAATATTCAAAAGCCAATTAGTGTAACATACCCTACTAATAGACTACAAAACAAAAACCATTTGATCATCTCAATAGATCTAGGAAAAGCATTTGATGAAAGTCAATGCCTTTTTATGATTAAAAAAAATCAAACTAGGATTAAAAGGGAACTTCCTCAACCTGATAAAAGGTATCTACAAAAAATGCACAGCTAACCTGATACTTAATGGTAAAATATTGGATACTTTCCCGCTAGGCAAAGGAACAGTACAAGAATGTCCACTCTCACTACTTCTATTCGACATTGTACTAGAGGTTCTAGCCAGGGCAATTAGGTAAGAAATAGAAACAAAAGGTATCTAGATTAGAAAGGAAGAGGTAAAATTATCTTTATTCTCAGATAACATGACTTTCTATATAGACAATCCTAAGGAATCCACCAAAAAAACTATTACAGCTAATAAATGAGTTTAGGAGAGCTGCAGGTTATAAGATCATTAGATAAAACTTAATTGTATTTTGATACACTTGAACAATGAACAATCTAAAAATGAGATTAGGAACACAATTCCATTTACAATAGCATCAAAAAGAATAAAGTACTTACAGATAAATTTAACAGACAAAAGTACAGTATAATGAAACCTATGAAACATTGTTGAAACAAATATGATAGAAATTAATAGAAAAACATCCCATGTTCATCGCTTGGAGGACTTCTTATTGTTAAGATGGAAACAGTCTCCCAAATTGATATACAGATTCAACCCAGCCCCTCTTAGAATCCCAGCTGACTTCTTTGTAGAAATTGACAAATGAGCCTAAAATTAACATGGAATTGCAAGATATTCAGAAGAACCACAACAACCTTAAAAGAGAAAAAAGTAGTAGTTGATTTCAGAACTAATTACAAAACAATGGTAATTACAAAACAATGGTAATCAAGAGAGTATTATACTGGAATAAAGACAGACATATATAAATCAGTGGGATGGAATTGGTAGACAACCTGTCATAAACCCATACATTTTTGGTCAACTAATTTTCAACAAGGGTGCCAAGAATATCCAATGAGAACAGTCAGTAGAGTCTTTCCAAAAAATGATGCTGGATCAACTGGGTATCTATATTCAAATAAAGTTGGACACTTACCTCATACGATATACAAAATTTAACTTAAAATAGATCAAAGACTTAAATGTTAAAGCTAAAACAATAAAACTTTCAAAGCAAATGGGCAAATCTTTATAACCTCAGATTTGGCAGTGAATCCTTAAATATGATACCAAAAGCCCAAGCAACAAAAGACAAAATAGATAAATTGGACTGTATAAAATTTTAAATATTCTCTGCTTCAAAGAACACTGCCAAGAAAGTGAAAAGACATCCCACAGAATGGGAGAAAATATTTGCAAATCTCATATCTGATAAGAAACTTTTATCTAAACTATATAAGGAATGTTTACAACTCAGCAGTAAAAAAGACAGCTCATAAAAACAGGCAAGTGATCTGAATAGATAATTCTCTGAAGAAGATATATAGCAAGTACATGGCCAATAAGTACATGAAAATACAGTTAACATCATCAGTCATCAGGGAAATGCATATCAAAACCACAATGGGAAAGATACCATTTCACATCCTTAGGATGGCCATAATAAAAACGACAGATAATAACAAATGTTGACAAAGATGTAGAGAAATTGAAATCCTTATACACTGCTAGTGGGAATGCGAAATTGTGCAGCTGCTTTCTTAGATAGTCTAGTAGGTCCTCAAAAGGCTAAACACAGAGTTACCACATGACCCAGCAAGGCCATTTCTAAGTATATGCCCTATAGAAATGGACACCTGTGTCCCACACAAAAGCTTATACCTGAATGTTTTTAACAGTGTTATTTATAATAGTCAAAAGGTGAAAATAATCCCAATGTCCACCAACTGTTTTTGTTGTTGTTGTTGTTTTTCTGAGACAGAGTCTCGCTGTCACCAGGCTGGAGTGCAATGGTATGATCTCAGATCACTGCAGGCTCTGCCTCCTGGATTCAAGTGATTCTCCTGCCACAGCCTCCTGAGTAGCTGGGACTACAGACGAATGCCACCACACCCAGCTAATTTTTGTATTTTTAGTAGAGACGGGGTTTCACCGTGTTGGCCAGGATGGTCTTGATCTCTTAACCTCATGATCTATCCACCTTGGCCTACCAAAGTGCTGGGATTATAGGCGTGAGCCACTGTGCCTGGCCCACCAACTGTTGAATGAATAAACAGTCCATTAAATGGAATATTATTCAGCCCCGATACATGCTATAGCATGGAAGAGCCTTGAAGACATTATGCTAAGTCAAAAATCACATTATGTGATTCTATTTATATGAAATTTCCAGAATAGGCAAATCTATAGAGACAGAAAGGAGATTAGAGGTTGCTTAGGGAGAGGGGGAATACAGGTATCGGAGGAGTAATATTAGAAAGGTTTGGAATTTATTTTTGAGGTGATGAAATGTTCAGAAATTGGTGCCAGTTGCAAATGTCTGAATATAAACACAAGTTGCATACTTTAAATGGATGAATTGTATGGTATGTTAATTCTATTTCAGCAAAGCTGTTTTTAAAGATCAGTTAAAAGAATAGGTTTGTGAGGGAATGGGAGATCAAGCGACGGGCATAAGATTGGCTTGCAGTTTTATATAGAGTGGTCTGAAGATAGTTAAGTAAAGCCTTGAAGGAGGTGAGGAAGTTAGCCGTGCAGACATCTTGGAGAAGAACATTTTCTAGGCAGGGTAATGGCTGGTTCAGAGATCCTAAAGTCAGGAACACTGAGACTACATGTACAGGGGACTGCCAGGAGGCCCATGCAGCTAGAGAAACTCAAAGGAGAGGAGTGGCAGGATGTGAGGTTATGGAGGTAATGGAGCTCTGGATCTCTAAAGTCCTTGTAAGATAGTGTAAGATTGCTGACTTTTCATATACACTCAATATAAGAGGTCTGGCTGGGGTGATGCATTTTTGAGTCTTCAACCTATAGCTGGTATTTATTTTATTTATTTTACTTTATTTTATTTTAAAGCCCTGAGATTAGAGGTAATCACCAGATGAGTGAGAATAGAGAAGAGGACAAGGACCAAGCCCAGAGCTTTCCAAAATTAAGAAGTCAGGGAAAAGAGTAAGCAAAGGAGACAGAGGGAAAGATCAGTGATGGAGAAGAGAAAAGAAGAGAAGGTGGTATCCTAGAAGCCCAATGAAGGAGGCATTCAAGGCAGAGGGTATGGCTGTAGTGGTCAGGAGCTACAGGAACAGCCGGTGCAGTAATGACCCACAATTGGCCTTCACAGCATAGGGGTGGGTACTGGATGACCCCTTGAAGAGCAGTTGTTCCATGAGTGGCAAGGCAGAAACCTAGTTGTAGTGAGTTTAAGACAGAATGAGATTGGTCACAATGGCTCGCACCTGTAATACCAGCATTTTGGGAGGCCAAGGTGGGTGGATTGCTTGAGCCCAGCCTGGAAACATGGCAAAACCCCGACTTTACAAAAAAAAAAATACAAAAAATTAGCCAGGCCTGTTGATCCCCACCTGTAGTCCTAGTTACTTGGGAGGCTGAGGTGGGAGGATTGCTTGAGCCCAGGAGGTGGAGGTTGCAGTGAGCTAAGATCATGCCACTGTACTCCAGCCTGGTGACAGAATGAGACCCTGTCTCAAAGAAAGAGAGAGAGACAGAGAAAGAAAAAGAAAGAAAGGAAAGAGAGAAACTGGAGACAGCATGGGCAAGCCTTCTGTGGAATTTTTGCTATAGGAGGAATGAAGAACTAAGGCAGTAAGTGATGTGAGGGAAGTTTGGTTAGAAGCCACCTTTTCTTTTCTACGTTAAAAGAAATTATGTTTGTATACTGGTGGAATGGCCCATTAGAGAGGGAGAAATGATGGTGTTGAGCTGGTCAAGGATGGTGGGGCTATGCCACGGGTGGAGGAACTGACCAGATGGGAGTGTAAGATGGTTCACCTGTGGCCAGAAGGCAGAGCTGTAGTTGTAACTGTTGGTAAGTGGAGAGATGCCACAGGGGCTTTGGGGAGGTCAGCGCTGTTGCTGGTATTTCTGATTGTTCACTGAAGAAAATCTCAATTCGGTTTCTTTATCTGAAAAAACTAAGAATCTGAAACATCTCCCCCTTCCACCCAGAATAAAGTTTTTTGGCAAATATTTTCAATTTTTAAGTCACTTTTTTCTTCCTAGGTTATCCTCAGAAAAGGCCAGAAAGCTGTCTAATGCTGTCAGGTCAACTGCTGTCCTGAAAGTGCTATCCTTGTTGTGAAAAGCAGTTTCATTGGAGATATAAAATACATATGCCATCCTTTCCTTCATGGTATTTAGGAGTCTAAAGTAAAATCTTTTCTGTATTACATACTCTAGCCACTTTGCTGTTATTGGTTGTAGTTTGTTTCTACTCACTGTATCTGCAGTTTCTGCTTAGGGAGTCCCAGCCCTAATGGAGGCTTTGCCCAATACATTTCTAAGGAAAATCTCACTGGGTTTAAATAAGCCTAAAGAAGGGGGTTGAGCACCATTTAAATAAATGAAGATGCAAGATGACATTTCTTGAGACTCAATTTGCTTATTCCATAGGAGGGAGGAGGGTGGAATTGTTGAGAAATACACAATTTTTTTATGAAACATTGTGAATTTAAAATATATTTATATTAATATTGTCTGTAGGTCCTTTCCAGTCTCAGAAAAAGAACTTATTCCACAAAATTGTCAGCAAATATAAGCACAAAAAGGAGAAGCCCAATGTTCCGGAAAAAGGTATTGGTGCCCTCCATCCTCCATGAAGGGTTCTTGGTCACCTCCATTGTGATTCATCTTTGAGTAATGCTTCCATGCACTGCGTTTGCCTTGTCCACCCCTGTGCTTGCTTCAATGCCATCGGCTCTTGACGCAGGTGTTTTCATTCTTTCTGGACTCTGCAGCTAATTGCAAATCTCCTTCACTTGGATTCCTATTCAAATCCATATTTGTCTCTATTTTCAGAGCCCCATATGAATCCTAAAATTGCTGCTTCTCATCTGTATTTGGTGCGTTTTGTAATTCAGTCTTCTTGACCACTTATCCATTTATTTTCTTTGACTATTCTTGGTTTTCACATGTTTGGCAGCCCTTCATACCATGACCACATTTTCCTACTTCATGAAATCTTAAGAGTTTCTTATTCATGTGAAAGTGCCACCGTTTCTGTACTTCCTCTGACACTTGAGGATTCTTGTGGACCCTTTTCTCCACTCTTAAGTTGTAACCTGACTCTTTTTCCCCCGCTTCTCGTTTACCAGGCTCTTCTTCCAACCTCATTCAGTCACATGCCTGTTATTTGAAAAGGCAGTAGAGACTGATTGCACTCTGTCCCCTCTTTACTCAGAACGTCTGTCTCATTGGTATGATCTTGATGAGCCTTTAAACCTCTGCAGGGCTCATCTTAAGATCTCTTTCTTCCCACAGTGCAGGACTCCTTTTCTTATTTCACATAAAAGATAAATCTTCCCATCTGGCTCAGTGCAGCCAAGTATTCTGTAGGTCAGGTTTTCTTTAGCATCTCCCTGCATGTTAGTGTCGTGAGTGCCATAAACCAACTCATCCAGTGCCCATTTGCATCCTACTTGCATGGCCAGATGTGAAGCATTCCGTGTTTCTTGAATGAGGCTTTAAATGCAGCTGTCTCCTGTGTGTAGACACGTGTGCCTGTATGTTCCTGTGTGTAACCTTTTACTTAATTTGGGCTTTCTTTTCACTTCCACTTCAGCTTCTTAGTTTTGTTTTGTATATTGATATTATTTTTTTCTTCTGCTTCCAGGAAAGAAACACTATTCATTAGGTGAAAACATCAGCTTTTTTCATTCTCTTTTACTGATCTTCAGATTACTTTGATTAAAGTTACAGAAATAATCCAACACTATACTTCGTAAAAGACAAAAATTTTATTTTTAATCCATTTTCTGTACAGCCTCATTATTTTAGTTGGCAAATACAATTTTAAGAATTAAGTAATTGAAATAAAATCAGCTTCATTTGTGTGATGTTTCAAAAGTTAGTTTGTATATCATCTTGTTTTTGTAGTGTGGGTATCTACTAATAATAGAGTTTCACTTTTCTCTCCTTTTCTGTCATTGTTTTTAGGAAATGGGGATAAATGGTCAAACAAGCAACTCTTCTTGGATGCCATTCACCCTACAGAAGGTAAGACAAGCAATGTTATTTAATTTCAGACAATCGGAGCTGGAAATGACATAAGTTGTATAGGTTTTGAAAAGGTATAATTTATATAGGTTCAACCAACAACATTAGACTTACGTGTTCATAATTAAGTTATTTTTAATTTTCACATCAAAACTGCTGTCTGGGGGACTCCTGCCAAGGATCAGACAATATGTCATGTGGTGTTTAATCTGTTAAAGGGCAATTTGTAACCTTTGAATCACATTAATCAGAGATTAGAGTTTTTCATAGCTAAATATATTCAGCATTGCAGTTCATGTTGCAGGCAGATGCTTATGCCCAGTGGGAGTTGGAATAACAACTTGGTTGGCTGGGCATGGGCAGGCTTGCAGGAGTAACTTCTGACCTGGATGTTTTCCTAGCCTATTAAAAGTGAAACACCCCAGCAAGGCACAGTGGCTTACGCCTGTAATCCTAGTACCTCAAGAGGCCGAGGTGAGCAGATCATGAGGTCAGGAGTTCGAGACTAACCTGAGCAACATGGTGAAACCCCATCTCTACTAAAAATACAAAAATTAGTTGGCTGTGGTGGCGCGTGCCTATAATCCCAGCTACTCAGGAGGCTGAGGCAGGAGAATCACTTGAACCCAGGAGGCGGAAGTTTCAGTGAGCCAAGATCGTAGCACTGTACTCCAGCCTGGGCAACAACAACAACAAAAGAACAGAACACCCCGAGGCTTATGGGTAGCCCAAGAAAAATCCAATATTAACTAGTCATGTTATAGGTCCTAGGTACAGATTTGATTTTGAAATTTCTCATGGCCATATTTATTTGTGACTTTATATAATTACTGTTAAACATTGAGCCCTTAGGTGAAGCCTAATTTCTTCAGTGGTTAAGAGGCCACCTCTCCCTTCTTCCTATTGAATATTTGCTTTTCATTGCAGATATTTTAAAAGAGCTGATGTTTTTGTAGTGCTTAATTAGGAGTCACTTCATTTGAAAACTAGAAGGGATTTTAGAGATCATTTGTTTCGACTCCTTTGATTCACTTATATCCAGAAATGGGAACTTCATGACCTAGTCCACATGTTTTGACTCTCAAATATGCTATCATTCCTTTACTGAAAATGAGAAAAAACTTAAAATGCACAATTGACTTAAGTCACTTATCAGAAATATTCATGTTTTTAAGAGAGCTAGCAAAAATGGTCAAGTTTGAGTTCATGTTAAACGTAAGTCCTTTTGATTTATTAGGCATCGTTTACATGAGCCACATCAGCTTCCGTGTCATTTTACTTTTACAGAAAACGCCAGCACTACATCTGTTATCTCACTTGCTAATTCACATTCACAACCTCTATGGAATATTCTGCTTCAGTGCTGGCAAAACAAAATATGAATTGTGCCGTTCACAGCATTAAGTCCTAACATCCTTAAATTGATACATTAGCTCTTGTATATTTTAAAAATATATTCCATGTAGTTTTTATAAATGTAAGGTGCTGATGAACTAGCAGAGGAGTTTGAAGGACATTTAGGACCACTTTACTCTTTACTTAAAATGATACTGTTCTAAGTACTTTGTTCTGTTGTTTTAAACACTGAAAACCCTACAGAGGTACCAGAGCAAGTGCAGTGTGGTAGAAAGAGCACTTACCTGGGCATTAGGAAATCTGGGTTCTAGTCTCAGACCTGCTACTGATCAGCATTTTTCAGTAGGACAAATTGTTTAACCTCACTAGGATTACTCTCCACATTGGTATTAAGTACGTATATAGTTTGTGTGTTTAGAGATTGGGTGAATGATGAGATGTAGTAGTACACAGACTGTAAATTCTATTTCCCCTCTTACACTTGATAATGATTTTATTGCTCTGTTATCTTGAGTAAGTATTGTGATACTAGAAGTACTATATTCTGTAGCCCTAATTTTCTGCTTTTGGGGACAGAAAAGTAAATCACTTTTGAGTCTTATCAGCAGTCCCGGGCTTTAGTAGAAATGCAGTTATTATTGGTGATATTTAATTGTATTTATTATTAATGTATATGAAACAACTTTTGGAGAATATGCACTGAAAAATGCATGTCCATTATTTAGTGTAGAGTACAAACTCATTTTATTTGGCCAGGAAAAACAGGAATCAATTTGAGCATCAGAAATTACTAGTAATTTAAAGTAACCATTTTTGTTTTTTTATTTTCTTACTATCTCCAACATTTACTTGTTTTTGTAGTGACTATGTGCTTTGTGACTTTTCTAGGCCTTTACTCCTTTCTCTCATCTATGACTATATCATTGCTTATTGAAACTTCACCTTGGAGAGGGTATAAATACATGACAGAAAACATAACAATAGTATAGAATAATTTTAACATGTGTAAGGTTAAAATCCTGCTCAAATGTTAGGCAGGAATTGTTTGTAGCTGATGTCTTTAATAGAAATATTGAGTCAACTGACGCTGTGTAACTGTTCAGCTATTCTGACTTCTGCTAAAGTAGATGACTTCAAGTTCACTATGTTTTCTTTATACCATCCTGTGTACAGTCACCTTGCAATCTTTTTTCAAAATATCAGAAATATTTAGATGCTTAGTAATATGGTTAAATGCTAAGTTTATAATGTATCTTAAGCTCTGGGCTTTTACAACTCAAAATTGTTAAACCACTTTCTGAAATTTCGGTATATATGTATTAAAAAAAAATTGTCCACAGCCTGGAATTAAAGGTGGGATTTTCAAATAAACCAAGAACACCTACCTGCTACCTCTGCCACTGTGTTTATCTTTCCACCTAGTTATGGTGTCATGTGCTCATGTTTTAAGCTGGAAGTTTCTAATTGCAGTAATAATGATGATGATAACTAATACTTACTCCCACTTTATAGTTTAAGGAGGCTTTCATATATATATTTTTTAATTTCATCTTAACAGCATTCCCAGTGAGTTAAGGAGGGTTTATGAGCCCCGAATTCATGGTAAGGAATTATGACCCGAGCAACACAAGCAGACAGGGAAGAAACCATGTCTCCATTTAAGTACATAGGCTACTACATTTTCCGTTCTTCATATTTGTAGACTTTTAACCCTCGTTTGGTTCAGATATTAAAAATATAAATGGTATTTCACAAGGGAAAAAAAACCTAGGACTAAGAATCTCTGTTAAAATTTGCTTCTTTGCAATGTATAAATCTCATTACAGGCAAGAAAATTCTGGTTTATAGTTAAATTTTCACACACGATCCACAGTGCCCAGTGTAACTCGATCTTTGTTAAGTTTGAAATAGTTGCTATATAACTTCAGCAAAGTCTCCCAGGATGTTGGATAAGGCTCATTCATTTCTTTTTCCTGTGTTCTATTCAGCATCTGACTACCGTTTCAGCTCATGGGAGACCTACCAAAGGCAATTAGATTCCAGATCTGGCTATAATAATTTCAGTGCAAGTTTGAAACCCCAGTTGGAATGTGAATTCATGACTCTGGAGCAATCTAGTGGCCTCGTGGGGTACAATACAAGAGCAATGCTGCTTTCCCAGAAAACCTACTCCACATTTTGGGATCAGAGTTTGGAAAACAAGATGATCTCTTATTGCTACATTCCTGATGTGGCTCCAGGAGTGAGCTTGCATTGTCACTCTCAGATGATACATACCAAGTGTGTTATGGTTATTGTTTTGGGTATAAAAACTAGCCCTGTGGACTTGTTCTAAAGTGCTCGGGTAGTTTTGTGTGCTCAATTAAAAGCCGGAAAAGAAATGACTAGTTTGTTTTGGAGCCACAAAGCCTTTCTTTTCTTACATTTCCATTAGGTTGGGGGTTGTCGGGGGGAACTGGCTTGCTATCTTTGTACTCAGCTTTTGTGCTTGTTTCCCTCTCAGAACTGTTTTCATCTCATGTCCCTCACCACCAAGCTTTGGTTTGCTTTGCCAGTGTCGTTGGACTCAGATCTACTGTTTTGTTCCAGAAAACTGCTTCTTGGACACAGTCCCATCTGCCTTCCCTAATTCTTCTGTCTTAGAGGAAGGGTCTCCCTGAGGGCTGTTCCTGAAGGCTGTCCTCAGTCTAAACTACCAAACAAGACAGTATGTGCTGTGGTTAACCCTTGGGAACTTATGAGAACTTCCGACATAGTCTCTTTTTTTTTTTTTTTTTTTTTTTTTTTGCCTCTTTCACTTGGTCTGTAGTCTGATTCACTCCTTTACTTTCCTCCAATATACTGACCCTTGGGACTTGAGTATTGCTGGCCTGCTTTGGGCCCCCAGACTCTTTGCCTGCTGGTTTCTGAGCTTTCCCTAGTCGCAGTCTGGTTTTAGGCAGAAAATGTACCTCCATTTGCAATCAACCCTTTTGCAGCTGTGCCTTACGCTTCTTACTGTGTTTTTACCAATTCATCTGGAACAAACTAGAAAAGGAACAACCATTAAGTAGAAACGAAACCATCTGAAGGCTCACCAAACAAACAAAAACAGTGCTAGTCACGGGAGTACCGTTCCCCAGCCTGTGACTCTGGAGCTGACTGGTAGCTTCTTGTTGTTGCCTCTGGCCAGATCTCTGATTGTAGCCTATGTAGCAAAATTATTTTAGGGCTAGATGGTTCCTTTAAAGCTAATGTAGTCCAACCTCCATCTCTGGATGAAGAAACAGGCTCATAGTCAGTCGGAATGCAGTTAGTAAATTTAAAAGTCAGGAGTAGAATTCTGGTCTCTCTCTGACTGTTACTTCCATTACCCCATGGTCTCTGTGTGAAAAGTAAGTCATCTTTCCCAACCGACTTGGCCTTTTTCTGGTATCCGTGCCTTTTCATTTACCTCCTTGGTTCTTCTTTCTGCAGGCAGTTCTGATGGAAGATATGATGCACCTTTCCATCTTTGGAACCCCACTATATACCCTTATTTCTACATGTTCTATACTTTCCTGGGAAGGGGAAGTAGGTTAATGTTCTTTCTGGAATGTCCCTCCACAATGTAGTGATTCTATTGGAGAGGTGAACAAGACTCCTGTAATCAGAAGGGACAGCTGATGGATCTGGATAAGAAATTAGAAATCTTGAAGCTTGTGAATGTGCAATAGATGTTATTTAATGCTCATTGTAAATTCAGATTTTGGGCTTCTTTATACTTAAAGGAGGCTTTGAATTTTAAGGCTAAAATAGAATCGTGCAACTTCTTTGGAGTGTTTCTAAGCAAATTATTTTTTATTTTGCTGGAAACTTTTATTGAAGTTTAAACTTAAAAAAAAAAAAAAATCTTAAAATATGTACCACCACTGGCCTATGTTAAGCTAAATATCAAAGTATAAATATTCTAAGACTAAGTATCATAACTGAATAAATTAATTCACCATCGAGGTAGATCTGTTTGACCTAGGAATAGATCTGCAATCTAAAAGGAGTATTTTTTTGACTTTTGATTACTTACTTGAAAAGGTGTTTGGGAGCATTGCCAAGTAGTTTTTTAAAACAACTGTTATCTTAAGCCTGTCTCCACACAGCCATCTGTTATGCAATATTGAGGTAAGGCCAAACCACAAATGATGGTGTGATTTCTGCTTTACATACTTTCTTTTGATGTAATTGAAATTATTTCCCACTTGTTTAGGAATGTGAAGTCTGGAATCAGCCCTTCTTTTGAAACATATTTTAAAGACAAGGTGTCATGATTTCCAGGACAAAAAAAAATCTTACTAATTCATAGCCTTCTTTCTTGAGGATGTACCTAAATCCATTAAACACCTAGATTAAACATTTTAAATGAGGACTGTGCAAGTGTTTATACCAACAAGTTCATATTTTCACACCCTGAGTCATTCTTGCTCTAGTTTTTTTCCTCTTATTTTAGTTTTTCTTCCAAATATATATATACACACATATATATGTGTGTGTGTATATATATATATGGCTTTATTGCCAATATCTACCTTCAGATATGCCTCCTCTAGATTTAGCTTGCTTAGGGCTTGTCATGTCTGACATTAGTTTTCTGACCCACATTCTCCTTTTCTTTGTCAAAAATGACTTCTATGTCTATCCTAAGAAATTGGATAGTTAAAAATTATGAAAGTGCTTCTTTTCTCTGCTTAAAAGCCCTTGGCTCACTGGAATTTCTTTAAAGTCCCAATCATAAAACTCAACTATGTTATGCCCCTAAACACTTACTAAACTCACAGCTACACATCTTTTCTTACTTTTAAGTTAAGGTCAGGAGGGGGCAAACTGCCAAGAACATGAGTATATAAGAAAAGACACAAGCATCCCCAGTCTATGTAAACCAGGAGAAGTCTGTGGTACAGGTGTCTTCCTTGCTCTTGACAGAGTGACTCAGAATATAGGAGTGTGCTGTCAAATGATTTATTGGGGTTACAATTAGAATACCTAAAACTAGCCCCTCCACGAGCCAGGATGACATGTGGGACTTCATTAAATTATCTAAGTGTATTCCTTGTTTTAGAATTCAGTGAATGAAAGAGAGTTTCTTTCCCTGGCATGCTGGCTTCAACAATATTTGTCCTGTCCTTACTGCACAGTCAATCCACATGAAACAAAGTCAGGCCTCAATTTCTTTTCTGATCAATTCAACCTGGTGCTTGGAAGCAAATGTCCCAACCAAAAATATAAATTTAAGAAGTACATATTTAATTTTAATGTCCTCTGAAGAAAGAAATTTCTTTCACCAGCCTCTCCAGGCCAACTGGCCAAAAGGATCTCTCAGATAGGGACCCTGATCACAACTAGGACTTGGGGTCTGTGAGGACATAATTTACTCAGATTTACCTAAATTATCGTCCCCACCAATGTGCAACATCCAAAGACTTAGAAAATGTAAAAAAGAGGGGGTATCTTAATTCACTGCATTTAATTTATCAAAGCAAGTATCAATTGGTAGTAAACAAGTTATGGGCAATGTTTTATTTCGTTTTTTCCATCAGTACTTTGAAAACTCTGAGTGTAAATTCTCCATTCAGATGGGTCAGAAATTTAGACATGTTTCCTTCTAAGAGCAATGTTGGTGCCTTCTGTTTTTGTGCATAACTATGCATGGTATTTCCTATTTCAGCCATATTTTCAGAAGACAGAAACACCACGGAGCCTGTTCATAAGGTTAAAAATATCCCATCCATTTTCAACACTCCAGAGCCAACAACAATGCAAGAACCTTTGGTGGGCAGCCAAAAGAGAAAAGCAAGGAAAACCAAGATTACACACCTTGTCAGGACAGCAGATGGCCGGGTATCACCAGCAGGAGGTACTTTGGGTAAGAAGAGAGAGCTTTAGACCAGAGGCGTCCAATTTTTTGGCTTCCCTGGGCCACATTGGAAGAAGAATTGTCTTGGGCCACAAATAAAATACACTAACAATAGCCAATGAGCTACACAAACAAACAAACAAAAAACAGGTCAGGCACGGTGGCTCACGCCTGTAATCCCAACACTTTGGGAGGCCGAGGCGGGTGGATCACGAGGTCAGGAGATCAAGACTATACTAGCTAACACGGTGAAACCCCATCTCTACTAAAAATACGAAAAATTAGCCGGGCGTGGTGACGTGCGCCTGTAGTCCCAGCTACTCGGGAGGCTGAGGCAGGAGAATGGTGTGAACCTGTGGTCAGAGGTTACAGTGAGCTGAGATCGCACCACTGCACTCCAGCCTGGGCGACAGAGTGAGACTCTGTCTCAAAACAACAACAACAAAAAAAAAAAAAAAAAAAATTGAAAAAATCTCAGAATGTTTTAAGAAAGTTTACAAATTTGTGTTGGGCTGCATTCAAAGCTGTCCCAGGCCACATGCAGCCTTCAGGCCATGAGTTGGACAAGCCTGCTTTAGATAGAGATAACCAGAGCAAGCAGGTGACCACCATGTCAGCAAATGACTGTAAGCAACTGTGGTTCCTGCTGAAAAATGAGTCTATTCTGCACCTTTCTACAGACCTCCAAACATGTTTTATTCCATGTTTAAAATCATAGCTAGTTTTCCAAGAGCATATCTGAATTCCTAGAAAAGAAAGGTAGTTTTTAGGACTGTCATCTTCCCTTTATCTTTCTCAATGTGCACAAAGCAGTCTTAATTCCAGGAGATCCTAGACTTTTAAAGATACTAGATGAATCAGTATTTCACCATGATCTGCTATTCGGGTCACTACAAGCCAGATTACCAGGCATTCAAACCAGTAGATTAAGTTTAAGATGCATCCAACATCCACTTCCTATATAACTGGTTCAGACCATGCAGGGAGCCTGAGAATGCTTCTGGATTTCTTGAGTTTTCTGATTTAATTCAACCAACTGGTGAATTTCTCCATTCTCAATCATGGCCTGTGGTCTGTTTGCTGTTCCTGGTAGCATCTTTGGCAGTAGAATGACATGACCTGAGGAGCCCAAGGTAAGGGGTGTGGCCAATGAATGATACTGAGGCCCCCCCCCCTGCCCCAAAATCTTGGAGTGCTATACCAGCTAGGTACTAGTGGCCTTGGCTGTTGCCTTTCTGCCTCTCAGTACTTCCAGTTTTATTTTATGTGATTTGGGTTAATCTAGGTGTTAATAGAGGTGAACTGTTTGCTTAGAGGACAGTTCATGAATCCTATGCACTTTTTTATGTTTTGAATATATAGATTGTTAGAAACAGAGTAGATTAAAGGCCCTGGTTTTGCCCTGTCATATAAGAGAAAAAAATCGAAGAGGTGGAATTTTTTGTTTGAGTACATTCAATACAATAGAAGTAGAATGAGGACTAAAACCTAGATGTCCTGATGTTTAGCCCAGCAGACCCCTCCCTCCTTTTCTGTGCAATCTGAGTTCTGTTTTGTGACTTTCATTTTGTAGATTGTTATATCCTCATTTGTTTCACTTGGAGGAGGAGTGAAAAAATATGAGAAACACTCCCGTTTACATAGAAAAGTATCATACCACTTTTGTGTCCTAATAGATAATATTTAAAGCTTTTATCGGTCATTTTCTATATTTACAATTTTTTTAAACTATGATAAAAATTTCCCTTCTCTATAATGGCTACATAATAAAGAGAGTATACTCATTTGTTGCAGGCATCCTTGCACAACATTTCATCCACTTCTTTGTAAATACCAGAGGGTTTTGTCTTCTCTCCAGTAGATCTTTAAGCAAAATAACAACTTGGGCTCTCATTAGAACTGGTTAATGTGATGTATAGGCCATCCTCAGTGTCGGTATCACAGCATACCCAATGTCCAGGTTGCCATAGTAGGGCATGCTACAGGTTCATGAGAAATGTTTAGTCAGTTGGGTTTTTAAGGGCTCTTTTACAGCATCTACAGGCCCCTCTACAGAAGTCCCTTGGGTTTTATTTTAGCCGAGGCTCATTTTTCCTTCTCACTCCAAGGCTGACCCATTCTTTGACCTCAGATAAAACACAGCTTCTCTTCAGCTCAGCCTCAGGGCACAGTGCCGTCCATAGTTGCAATTGAGCTTAATAAAAGAGCTTTGTTACCGAGGAGAAGAGATTCTGTAAAAGCCTTAATATTCGATGGATAGCAAAAGTGAACAGTAGAGAACGTTAGCTCTTTTCACGTTGACCGGCATAGCGTTTTCTGTGTCTCTTCTCTGGAGAGAACAGAGTGATCCTCTCATGATGGATTTCTCTTTTGTTACAGATGACAAACCAAAGGAACAACTGCAGAGGAGTCTCCCTAAAGCAACTGAGACAGACTGCAATGACGAATCCTCACATAACACCGAGGTCGAGGAG
The DNA here is from genome assembly GCF_002776525.5 of Piliocolobus tephrosceles. Classification (NCBI taxonomy): domain Eukaryota; kingdom Metazoa; phylum Chordata; class Mammalia; order Primates; family Cercopithecidae; genus Piliocolobus; species Piliocolobus tephrosceles. The sequence continues at coordinate 3,379,461 of NW_022302087.1, read as the reverse complement.
ACGCGGAGCAGTACTCCAGAAATGCCTGCCGTGTCTGCGTTCTTTAGCCTCGCTGCACTGGCTGAAGTGGCAGCCATGGAAAATGTGCACAGGTTAGTCGTGGAACATGGAAGGAGAAAGCAACATGGAAACCAGATCAACCTCTTTGATGTGGTTTGTGACATTTTTTACAGGGCATTGGGGTTCAAACTTGGTTCAAGAGCACTACTGGTTATATGAGGTATTACCAAAGTATATATGCTAATTAGCAGTGTGGGAAAGTACCAGCAAATATAGTCTGCCAAGTATTTTATTTTGAAGATGTTATCCTGTGGCTAAACTTCATTTCCATAAAAAGCCTGAGAGCAGGGAAGCAGTATTATCTGACCAGTGAGCTTTGGAGTCTCATTGCAGACTGAGGTTTGAGTACTAGCTCCATCACCTGCAAACCAAAAGATCTTGACCAAGATTATTAACCTCTCTACGCTTGTTTTTTTCCTCTAAAAAAGCAGGGGCAGGTGGCACACATTTCATAGAGATGCTATGTGGGGTAACTCAAGCATCCCAGTGCTGGTGTGTGGAATGCCCCTTATTGGTGATGGTGTTGGTGCCATCACCAGCCATCAGAAGACAGTGCAGTTCAGGGGAAAAAGCATCTTGGGATCTGACTCATGGCAGCCAGAGGCCTGGATTTTTCCTCAACTCTTCTGTGATTTCCTACAAAGTAACTTTTTTCTCTGGACTTTAGTTTCTCACTTTACATTGAGCATAATGATATCCCCAAAGAATTACGAAGTTGTAAGCATCAGACGAGATCATAGATTTGAAAACCTTTTGAACTCAGCGAAGCCCCACAGAAAGTATATTAAGTTCTAAGTGTATAATTGGGTATTCTGCCTCTTAATGGATCCTTTGGGAAGGCGAAAAAGCCTATTGTAAATTCAGGTATTTTATATTCCTATTCAAAGTGGATTACCCATGGATGAGCTGCTTTCTTAGACTTTCAGTCTTCAGAACAAAAGAGCTCGCAACCCAGTGCAGCTGGTGTAGCCAGCTGTAGGCCCCACGCTCCTTTTTCATATCCAGATAAACCTGGAGTCCCTGACGTGAGCTTGGTTTGCTTCTTGCTATTTATCTGTCATATTACAGTTTGAGTACTTCCTCGCAAATAGCCTCTAGATATTTCCAAGAAGTCAAATTCCTTTTTATGTGTACACTGCAAGTTCCTAATAGCAAGTGAATGCTGACAGACATTGTTAAAATACACTAAGGTCTCTGAGGGAGACAATGCACAGATACTTCTCCACTCGTGGAGTTGTACGATCAAGAATAGAGGACAGGCCAGGCTTGGTGGCTCACGCCTGTAAATTCCAGCACTTTAGGACGCCGTGGCGGGCGGATCACCTGAGGTCAGGAGTTCAAGACCAGCCTGACCAACATGGAGAAACCCCGTCTCTACTAAAAATACAAAACAATTAGCCAGGCGTAGTGGTGCATGCCTGTAATCCCAGCTACTTGGGAGGCTGAGGCAGAATTGCTTGAACCTGGGAGGCAGAGCTTGTGGTGAGCCGAGATCATGCCATTGCACTCCAGCCTGGGCAAAAAGTGCAAAACACCTGTCTAAAAAAAAGAAAAAAAAAAAAATAGAGGACAAACACATACACATTCAGTGAGAACTTAAAATATCTGCCTGAATGTTATTAAGTGTCTCTGTGAATTGTGGAAATAAGAGGGAATCTTTAAGAATTGAGAGGGGGATAATAATTCAGGGGTAGGAAAAGGCTACCACATAAGCATCTTGGCTGCTGCCTGCATTCTAAACATGGTCACAACATTGCTCTGTTAACCAGCCCTCCATGTTTCCCAATTTGCATTAGCAGAAAGCCACAGCAAACCCTTCCAATCTCATTGTCCCCACCCTCCACACTTTCTACCCTGCAGTTATGTGGAATCACTTACCCCTTTCCAGATACGCCAAGCTCTTGCCTTGTACATCCTCTGATCAAGTCAACTGCTCTCCTCCTCCCCACCCTAGTCCCCAGTCCTCTTCTCTCAGTCCTCCTGATGCCCTAGGCTGTGTGTTTCTTGTTGCTCCTGCGTGCTGTACTCACACCTCTCTCAGACCACATTGGGATGTATTGATTTGTTGATGCTTCTGTCTACTTTCAGTATGTTTTGAAAGCAAAACAGTGGTTTTATTCTCTGTGTTACCAGCTTGCTGAGTTCCTGTTACAACAATTGATAAGTGAACAAATGAGTGGGCGAATGAATAAATGAGATAGTCTCTGAAGTATGACTGCCTAAGTTAGATAGCAGGTATAGAAAAATAATGTGAGTAAAGGTTCTTTCTATTTTTTTTAACCTTCCATTAGAAAGAACAGTAATGATTACTAGAATTTTACCATCAACCTAATAAATGGTTAGCGTTCTTAATAGCTAGAAGGACAGATCACCCTGGAGAGTCTTAGCTGTAACTTGAGCCCTTACCTGTTAAAGCAGATCTACCCACCAGGCTTCTACCTGTAGGCTTACTGTAATTGAACCTGGGTTGCATACCAATGAATTAAGCATTACTTCAGCATCAACTCGGTTCATAGTTTAAAGGGTGGCCCATGGAGTTAGGGGTGGAAATATATTACCTGCACTCATGCTGTGAAAAAATCTAACATTAGGTTCAGAAACCTAACTTAGACAGTTTTACAAAATGCACAAAGTAGAGAATTGGAGCAAACCTTTGTGAAGAGACCAGTTTATTTACTAGAAGTTAAATTAGCCCTCCCAAGTGGGCCTTTTTATTCCCATTTTAATGACTGTTAATTAACTTGCCAAGAGCACACAGCCAATTTGTGCCCAAGTCAAGATTTGAACTCCATAGCTCGTGTACTGCCAAAGGAAAGCTTCAGTCATGTCAGAGAAAATCATGAAGAATGTCACCTGACCCTTCTTCTGGGAGCTGGAATCATCAGTTGCAGCACATCGTCCTGTCCCACTGTGATTCTGACTTCTTTCCTTTTTCCATTGATTTAGCTGGGCTTTCACCCCAATTTCTCTCTCCTTCTTGCCATCTTTTTTTACATTGCACTTTTCATCTTTTACTTTTGTTTCTTTTCCTTTTTTAATACTTATTAAAATTATTTTGGATCTTTTAATATCTTAAAAGTAAAAAGTAGCATTTTAATTTCATCTTTCTTGAACAAAGAGCTGAACATATTGAACAGGTGGTATCTATAACATCCACATGTGAACAGCTTAATCCAGAGGTTTGATTCTAAAATGTTTTGCTTTTCTAAAATCCTAAATATCTTGGGCTATTAAGTGATCATTTCATTCTGAAACCCCCAAATGTTGTCATTTGTCTACATTATTTTTCTTTTTTGTGCATCAAGAGAAACTTGAGTATAGTTATAGAGCAGGTATAAGCTAAATCTTGAAATAGCTCCTTTTGTTCTGTGTACTCTAAAGAAGATATGATATTGAAAGGTCAAGCCAATGAAAACATTGGTGATACATCACACATTTTCAGTGCAGTGTTGTGCACTACAGACCATTGTAGGTTACAGAGCAGCGAGTGTGCATTTTCTAGGATTAGTAGGCCTGTTGGAAAATGTCAAGGAAGTGCCCAGTCCTCCCTTTTTAGAATGAGAAGCTCTGTAGAAATTACCAAGAATTTTGGACAGTTTTCTCATAACCATGAAGTAAATTGTATTTTTACTACTAATTATACAAAAGCTGAATGAAAAATCAGCTATGTTTGGCATAGGTTCTATCCAAATGATGGAAATTTCCATGAATTTTCTAGTCCTGTCTGGAGTTCTCCCTCCATGTGTGTTGATTTTGGCCCAACTAGGGTAGATTTTGTTAAAATCTAAAATCCAGCATCAGTACTTGTTTTCTGCCTCTAAACACTCTCTGTCCATGTGCATGTGAGTTCAGAGAGTTTTATTGTTTATTGTTTCTTCATTAATTTTTTTTTTTTGGAGTCACAGTCCATCTCTGTTTCTCTTCCAGACTCATTGCTTTTTTTATCACTAAATTACCTGAAGGTTACCAATTACTATAGGAGAACTTTCCCTTCAGGCAAGTCAAGAAAAGGAATGTATCATTTTTAATATCCATGGATCAACAGGGAAGTTATTGTCCCAGAACCCCAGTCCTTGATTGAAATTTTCCCACTTCTTAAAGAGTTGCCCCAAATCGGTTGGTACTTAAAATATCATCTCTTCCAAATGGAAGTGGTTAATTGTTTGAGGTCAGAGGGTATGCTATTGAGTTGTATGAGGGGAATTCAGATATGAAATCTTGGGAAGGGAGACAGAATGGGAAGGAGGAAAGGGAAAAAAAATAAGGAAAGGGACAGAAAAGAAAAAACTCTAAAGCAAAAACAGTTTTCATCAAATGACATAAGTAACAGCAGTAACTGTTAAACAAGATATTGGAACATATCTGTTATTCATTGTCCTCTCCTGTATCTAATAACATATGCTGAATAGTGACTGTTTTCTTCCTTTTATTTTACAGAGGTCAGAGGTCAACTCCGCTCACCCATGATGGACAGCCAAAAGAAATGCCACAGGCTCCTGTACTTATTTCCTGCGCTGACCAGTGAAGCGCCCTTTCATTGTAAAACATTGTGCTTTACCTACTATCCTAGCCTTGTCTTTACCGAGGGATGCTAGTGAGTCCAAGTGGTGGAAAATATAGACTGCAAACAAGTGCTTGTTCCCCCACATGGCCCAGATTCACTTGAAGCAGAAGTTAGCATCCTGGGCCACTTTGTTCTCTCACAACCCAGAATATTTGAGGGTAAGGTTATCTGTCTGATATTGAGCAGAAGCAGAATGGTCCTGGAGCTTTGCTTTCTATTGAAGGCTTTTGACGGTAATAGGTGGTAACTTGGTAAAAGGCTGCCTTTACTGTAGCTCATCCAGCATCTCTTTTACCAACCAGAGAGTGTGAAACTAGTTTCATATATTACCTAGTTATTCTTTCAAAACAAAACAAAAACTGACGCACTGCACTAGTTATTATTAGATATTCTTAGTCTTTTTTGTACATGGAGATTTAAGTTCTAAGATGGTTTATATAATAGGTTATACCTACATTTATATTGTAGAATAAATATTAAAAAGCCTGTTCCAGAGACTCCCAAGCAGCCTGGGCAGGCAGATGTACCATTGTTAGTGGTGTATGCTCGGCCTCGTGGTCCATATATTCTGCACTTTTATATTTGCCACCAGAATGGTAGTTTGCTGGCAAAAAAAAAAAGAGAGAGAGAGAGAAAATTACAACTCTTACAATCTGAATTTTTTTCTTAGCCTTGAGTGACCAAGAAGAATTTGCTTGAGGCAAATTGTGGCAAATATTTTCCCAGACAGGGGAAGAGTCCTGCAGATTACAGATTACTGATGTTTTCATGCCTTGAGGATTCTTTTATTTTTACACAGGGGTCTAGGTGACCAATGGATTGTTCATACAAACAAAAAAAAAGACAAAAATATTATTCAGAAGTGACCTTAGTATTACTTCACTATTCTAAACACATTGAAGACACTTACTTCATGTGGACTTGGAACTACAGACCTTTTACATCCATCACAGATTGACTGGACGGGTTGCAATTGCTATGCACAGCCTAATTGGCACTGCAGGTTTTTAGAGCCATTTTGAGTTTGTGTTGTTTAGGAGGTAATGAGTCAATGATGAGGGAGGTATGCCTGACCAGAGTGGGACTCTCAGTCATAGATCCACCTGCAAGTCTCTGTTTCCTTTTTGTGTTTTGTTGCTTTTGAACATAAAACCAACGATACATACGCCAGCGCCAAGTGGATTAACTGGCTTAGAACATTCAACATATTGACTTAACCACCTGATGTTCACAGTGTCTTGTTTCCTAGCAACAGATGCAAAGTGATAAATCAAAATTAGTCTGAGGCTACAGATTTTACAGGGTATTTGTTCTATAGCACAAAGTATTTCCCCACTCTTGCGTCACAGCACAAACTACCAAATTTTAATTATTGGATTCCAGCAATAATTTTTAATGGTTTTCATACTGGCGGAATTTTGACAGTGCTAGTTCGAGTTTGAAGCTTTTGAATTAGATCTCTAAATGGTGACAGTTTACATGGTTTTATCTAGCTTTCTTATTTATACTTGACTGAATTGTAATGATTTTTTTTCTAATTGTAATTTGACTTAATAGCCATACAAAAAATGACTCTATTCATACTAGGTTTAGCTTCTCATGGTTGTAGATATTACTTCAGTTCCGGTGCTGGAAAATATGTACAACATACTAACAGGATTGAAAAAATATATAGAGGTTTTTCTTCTTTTTTTTTTTCCAAAGCAGGTAAAGAGGGTAGCAAAGCATCGGACTGATTACTCAAAAATGGATATTCCTGGTGGGGATGGAGGAAGAAGGAATTAGTAAAAGGTTAATCAGAAGTTACAGCTTAACTGCATTCGTGTAGGAATAAATCAAGTGAGCAGTTCCAGACTTTAGCATAATATTTTTACTATGATACTGTTTTATTAATATTTTCTAAATTTCAAAACAAAAAGTGAATGTTGGAAATTGCTGGGTCCCGATGTTGGTGGCTGTTGGAGTTTTGGACCACTCGCTAGCAGTGATTTGAAGATTATAATTAGCTAAAATCCAAAACAAAAAACCAACAACAAAAATTGTATGGTGCAGAACATGCACCTTGACAATGGTACTAACTTGTTATTCTATAGAACACGTTAGAATAGATCTATTTTTGCCAGAGCACCCTCCTTCAGTCCTCCAATTACATTTCACTAGAGTTCCTTAAGAGACTGCTGTATATTCATGGGACCTTTTTTTAAAAAAAAAAAAGCAAAACAAAAGATTACTTTTTTTCTATGTGATTAATATCTTACTTGATCTGCTTTTCCTAAACCTCAGTGGCTTTTCCCTTAGGCAGGGTTGGGGGTGGGAGGGCAATTTACTGGAGATGACTGTTTTCAGATACTTTAAAACAAACCTTTTTGTAGAAATGCTTAATTTTTAAGCGGTTAGGCACTGAGAGTAGCAGAAATCCTGCAAAGCTTTATAGTTCCTTAGACTCACCTTGTCGATTCTCTGAGTAAAGTCTTGATTTCAGTAATTGTGCTTCTCGTGCCCTGAATCTGCTGGAGAGGAGTGTTGTTATTTTCTGGTAACAACATTTGTTAGCACAAATATTTCAGACCAATATGTAGTGCTCTCCTCCCCACCCCTTGTTATCATTTTCATTTCATTTCTGTCGTTCTTTTTTTTTTGGAAAATCATATTGCTATAGTGTGTACTTTAATCTGCCAGCAGATACCATCTACACTAACATTTGTCCCACAGCATCCTCAAGAGAAAAAGTTGTTGCACCTTATATATATCTCAAGCAAACCAAAATATGATGCTCTTCTGCTTTGTTTTATTCTAAATTGTTGTATCATATCTTTCTGAAACCATTCTGAATTTAGTTGAAATTATCAATATTTATGCTTTTAACCTTAATTTCTGGATTCAAGCCTGTATATAAATCTTTTGAGAAAAAAAAAAAAAAAATTGTCCTAGCCCTTCTCTGCGATGCTGGAAGTAGAAGATTTCGTCTCAGATGGAGACGCAGTACTGTTCCAGTTTTCTTTAGCCTTTTATTTATTTAGTTATTCTGGGTATTTCCTATGTAATTTTGAAGTGTGTAGAGTATATTATAGTAACTGAAACTGCAGCTCTAAGAAGCTGAGTGAAAGAAAAAATACTGTAAGACATCCTGAAAGTTTTTATTTGTTTGGGTACTGTATATGAGATCAGGAAAAAGAAAAATGTCCCACAGCCACATTGGAAATACAGGTTCCTGTCCCCAAATTAGGTTAGTTCCCAGATTTTAGATCAAAACTGTTAATTCATTAAAACCCCTTTTAAAAGATAAATTCTACTGTTGTAATTCCGATAGTCATTTTCCCCACAAATATCAGAAATGTATTTATTTAATTCTGTCAGATGAGCTTTCTCCCGATGCCATGTCCCAAAGCATGTTAAAATAATTCCAACGTTAGCAGTGTGATTATACTCCCTGCCACCAAAATTGCTGGAGAAACAAAATAATGATGGAACACTATGAACAAAAAGGAGCATCTGAACTGGTCTGGTTATTTAGAATCCAATGTGTTCAAATCCTTTTGTTTTCTTATTAAGTCAGATGCTACTGTAAGTCAGATAAAATTTTGTTTGCACTCTGCAGTCTTTGGCTCAATGTATGGAAATGTTTGCACCTATGTAAAGTCTCAAGCTAATTACAAATTGCTACAGAACAGGAGTAAGCTGAAAACTGAATGCCATGTTTTGTTTATAAGGTGGGGAGGGGAGGGGAAATACCAAAAAGCTCTGTTCCAAGTTTGGCATTTGACATTAATGTGAAGCAGTGGGACCATGCTGCCTGCTAAACTACTGTATGAATTGTAAGTGTTCTGAAGACGAGCAGCTGGAGGCTGGAGGATGGCATTCCACACAGCAAAGGAGAGGCACCACCACTTCATCTGGGAAAAGGAAGGAAATCGCAGGAGGCCTGGATCCATCATTTGTAAAGGGGATGTTGCGGGGTGTGATGCTGTTGAGGAGATTCACTTTCGATTGCACTGCTCCACAGAGCCCTCATGTAAGGCCAATCCTAATGGGCTACCTCGGCTTTAAAAGTTCATTTCAGTAAGTCCTGTTTCAAAAGTTTGTCTTTTTTTGCTTCTACCTTCAGTGCCACTATTTTCCACTGCAGTGTTTTGACTTCACAAACCGCCTCCTCCAGAGAGAACAATGTATTGCTGAAAATGGGCAGTAGAAGCAAATGCGATTGTTACATTTGACCTATAAAGTATTCAGAGTGACTGCTAGGTAGAAATTAAAACTTAGCTTTCCCAAATAGCTCCTTATTTTGCACCTTATAAAAAGTATACTAATTGTTAATTAGATGTTGCTTTTGTTTATACAAGCATTCCCAAAGAACTAGATTTGGATTTTGTTTTGAGTTTTGGATTTTTAAAAATTATCTGATTTAGATTGACTAACAGCGTACTTACAATTTGAAAAGAAGCTGTTGTTCAGTTCATCTTACCAGATGTGTCTGGCGAAGTATTCAGGGTTTGATGGACTGCTTTACTTTCGTTTGGAAGTGATAGCTAAGTTTATTATATTCTATATTAAACAACTTTGTTCATTTCACTAAGGACCTTATCTTCCTTATATTTCAGAACAAAGAAGCAACAAGCATGAATAAAAAGGCAAATGTATTTGACTTCCTCATAATCCCCATCTATATGTGCTACCCTTTCCTTCAAATATATAAATGTGCATCTTTTTTAAAAAACAAAACACAGAGGTTCCTCTTCTGGCCAAATTTGATCTATGGTGGTATGATTTATACTGTTAAATTGAGAGAGGAAACCTTGTGGTTGAAAAATCTGTGGCCGCTGTTTTCTTTTTGCAATCAGCGGTCAAAACTGATCATGCCCTTCAATCGATTTTTATGCACAGAACTGGTTATTGTGAACATTACTACTCCCTCCAAAGATTTCCTGATAACTTGGGCCAGAGCTGGTTACTGAGTAACAAGGATCTAATTCAATGCCTCAAAACTCTTCCACCCACAATGCAAATCTTACCTCACAAGCTCTAACCTAAATCATAGAGACGTGCATGTTCATGCATTAACACTGATTTCGCTCTGTGGCCCACCAGATGGGTGGGCTCACGTCCCCTGACTCCTCACATGAGTGCCTCAGCTCTAAGAGCCGCGGATCGGGGGATAGGGTAGGTTTGCCATCTGGAGCTCAGCAACTGGCTCAGCAACGTTTTTTCCATTTCATTAGCACTAAACAAGTCTCTTGCTCTCAGGAATTTGTCAGAAAAAGAATAAAGTCACCTGAGACTCCACATACCAGATTATAAACTCTTCTCATAGGTTTGAATTGCTTACTCACATGTCATAAATTAACCACAGCTTCATTTGACCACCAGGTCTAAAGTCTGTTGACAGTTTCAGCATGACTGAATCGCTCATTTTTTTTTTTTTTTTTTTTTTTTTGCTTTCAGAAATTGGCTTGGTTCTCTTTAGAGTTGGTGTAAACATGCCATGTAATAAATGATTTCCACTTAATGGTACAACAGAATTATTGCTTTCTTAGATGTATGTGTAGTAAAAGTCAATATACACATTTATATAATTTCTTTCTTCAAAATCTTATACCTAATTTGATATTTCTAAAAGTTGCACATGTAAGTCATGTGTATAACATGCTAAAGTACTTTAACTGTGATCTTAAAACAATAAAAATATTTAATAAAACTTTGAAATATTTTAAAGATATTATTCAAATATATTTCTTTATGTTCACACTACTGGCCATAGAGTATGTGCCTTTAATGTACCATTTTCACTAAAAACAGTAGGAAAAATATTAATAAAAGTAAGATATTTCAACTATTTTAGAACATCGAATGATGTGTCCCCCTAAACTGTGTTTGCCTGTGGTTTGCCATTGTCTGGACAGCCTTGGTTGCTTTTTCCAAAACTGTAGGGTGATGACCAGCCCAGTAGAAGAGGATATGCTTCGATACGTCACTTGGGATGGACGCTTCTGGGGTGCCCTCCTGGGACAAGTGATCAGAACACACCATCTTTCCCTCAACTAGGACAAAACTGTGGAAGCGATTTCATTAAGAGTGTTACCTAAGTATAAACTCACACCTCAGATTTGCTGAATACAATGTTTCTAAGTTTTTTTTTTTTTTTTTTTTAATCGTTTGGAAACAATACGCATGCATGCACACAGTATAATTTATCAACAAATAGGCTTTGCATTCAGACAGTTCTTCTACCCATGTGCCATTGGGTTTTTTTTTAACCTCCCTAATTCAGATGTATTGATAGTGATGATACCTCCTCATACCATTGCTGTGGGGAAGGAAAGAGAGTATATATGAAAATACTGTCATAGGGCCTGTAGCATAAATGCCCATTAAATGGTAATTATTGATTGTATTGTTTTAATTCCAACTCTAAGCATTTTTTAAGTACATTCAAAAGATATGATGAGTATAACTATTCAAGATAAACTTTGATGCTGTAGAGATAAGCTGTTTCAGGAGATTTGATGATATGGAAAACTCAGAATAGGTAAAAATTTGCACCCGTTAACTCATAACTTATATGTAGCACTATGCAAGATTTTTCTGTGAAATTAGCCTGTCTATTGAATTATACGAGATACTCCAGCACACCTCCTTTCCATTGCTGAGAATAAGGCGTGTGTGTGTGTGTGAGAGAGAGAGAGACAGACAGGGAACATGGGGACCATACCAAAGAGTAAAATTCTGTTAGGAAAAAAAGTGATAGGATATACATAAGTGTAGTTTTATAGTCCTATGTGTATTACACAATTGCACCCATCCTTTTGAATAGAACGTAAAACCTATTGCAAGGGAAAACAAAGTGGTTCTAATCAACAGTCAGCTAAAACTAATAATACTCCATTTCATACATATTTTAAAAGGATTTATACTAAAGATAAAATTATGGATCATAGTTTATAACCTTTTTGCCTTTTTGAAATTATAGGAATTTTCAAATACAGTATATGCAAAAGTAGAGGGGTATTTTGAACTCCATATACACATAATCTAGCTTCAACAAATAACATTTTCCAGCCTTCTTTTATCTGTGTCTGTTTTTTCCTCCACCTCTGTTTTTTCGCTTTTACCTACCCCAGAAGATAGGCAAATCCCAGAAATATTTCATCTGAGAAAATTATCAGAGAAGCCTTTAAAAGTGAATCTTTTGGTACACACAGATTTTAATTTTTTAAATATTTTCTCCTCATGATTCCAAAAATGTTGTCTAAAGCATAAAGGAACCCATGAACCCAGATTACAGAAGTGCTGAAGTGAAAGTCATCTGGAATTAGAAGACACTGTTTGGATTTGCTCTCTCTGTATTTACCCTTTTTTTGATCCACGGTGTCCAGAGAGACTTTTACCTTACTTCATCAAAGAGAGCCCTTCTCTATGGTGACTTTTTTTTAGGGGTTGGGTGGGGAGTGTTGTTTATGATTCTTTTTTCCCCAGATGACCTAATGACTCGAAAGGCCCAAAGGCTAAAACTTAGATTTGTGTCAACTGTATGTCCTTACACTTTTCCCTCCCACACTATTCCCACTGCATTGTTTTTCTCCCCTATACTTACAAGAGAAAAATCTGTTGGAGGGGTAGAGAGAATATTTTAGATGAGCCCTGGAAGGCAAGTTGCCAAAGGTTTTAAAAATCTGAAATGCTAGTTCAGTTGGCCCAAAATTAAAGCATGAAATGAAATCTCTTTCTGGAAGAGATAAGATGATAGTTTGGCTCACCCCACTTGGAGATTCCTTAACCCTTTGGAATTTTACAAAAGGTCATTTTGTTGCAGGGTTGTATATGGGAGAGTCAGAAGAGAAGAATGTGAGGATTGAAAGTCTCTTAAGGATGATAGAGGATGAAAGGGGGAAAGGGGAAGTTTATATAAAATAGGTTGTGGATATCTTATGTTTAGAAGTTAGAATGGTTTTAAAGCCAGCGTGAAAATATGTCCAAGAAATACGGTCAAGTACAATGATTTTTTCCTGATCTTTTCTACTGTTGGGCATCATTATCTATGGTGCTTATAAAAGGCCAATTAAACTTCAGATAAAATTTATATCCTCCAGAAATCAACATATGAGGAGGCCCTGAAAAAATATGTACAAGCAATATAAATGTAATAGATACAAAAACAGGTAATGATTTACCATATGCTTTGAAGCATTTATTCAAATATATTTAATAGAAAAGCTAAATTTGTAGAATAAAAAAATTTCTCCCAGGTCAAGATACATAATCCTTGAGATGAATACTGGAAAAATTTAGACATTGTTTTATAAAATTTAATAGTTTCTATTTTCCCATACCATATATCTTGGCTTGGGTATTTGGTAGTGTGTTAAAAATAAATTTAAAAGCAATATTCTGCACATGAATCCTTGAATACCTTAAACCTTTTAATACATAGGATATGAAGTATTTAACACGTGAATGCTAGCCTCACCTGCATTAAAACCTGTATTGTATGTCAATCAAAATCAAAACTGTATTGTTAGAATAAAATTGCTTACAAACAGTTCTTCATTCCATTACTCTGTTTCAAAGCCCATGAAAAATTATTTCATCTCCCATGCTTTGACTTCAGAAGAGTTTTCTGTTGCCCACAGCTCATATCGTGCACCCATAACAATAATCCATTCAGCAAATCTGCATAGGATGTCTATTATGTGCAAGTACCAAGAAGACAGTCTAGCAGGGGTTAGAGACAGTCTGTTGAACTGCAGTACAGATGAAGTTGGGGATCAAAGTCTGTCAGGGGAAGATGACATAAGAGCTCATGAGAAACTCGATAATCTGCATTTTGAAGACATTAAGAAAAAAATGGACGTGTTACAGTTCTTTAAATTTTTATTTTTAAAGCTTTTTCTCACAGAAAAGATCTTAGCGCAAGGAAAAAAGGAACTGCTGAGACAAGGCCACAGAGCTCCAAGACTGACAAAGATGTGATCAGAGTCTTTGGGGGAGATCCATCATGCTGTGTACATTTCCTTTCTGAGTGGCTTAGGATAGGGAGCTTCTCACCCTGGCTGGTTCCAGGACTGATGTCACTGTGGGGCTGGATAGTGCACCAGCTACAGCCTTGACATAGCCTAAGAATATTTGGAAACTAAGGTCAGGAAGTACAGCTCAAACATTTGGCCCAGGAAGGAGGTGGTTCTGTCGCCAGATAGTGTGATTCCCCAACTCTTCCTTCTCCCTTTGCCATACCCTTCTTTCTTCACCTTAGTTCTAGCTCTCACATACTGCTGAAATTTGATTTTTTTCTACAATGATGGCACCCTGCGCCCACCAGAGTTATTTTAGATTTCCCTTTCTTTTTTACTTTTTTCTTCACTGAGAATAGCGGTAAGGTTTTTATGGCTGAGGGGATGACTCAAGAAATCCTTTGCTCTAGGAGGATTCCTGGAACAAAAAGGAGCTGCTATAAAGGGTTCTCATTTTTGATGTGTGCTGCCCCCACTTCGTTTTGGGTTTAAATTGGGCACGTGAGCCCTTGCTAATCCTCATCCTTAAAAAAGGACTTTACTACAGAAGGCACCCATTCTTACAGGACTCTCCGGGATTACTTTTCCTTTGGGAGTAGGGAAGATTTCGTTTCTACTTTTTAAACATTCACCTTCGTGTGACCAAATCAAAATCCCCTTTTCTGGGATTGGTAGTTAAAGGAATTCTTTCTTCTAACTCTGAAAACATCTTTTAAAAAAGCAAAACCATCTCTCTTAGGTGTGCAAGCTGCACTGTAATTTATGTATGTATGCAGCAAAGTTGTAGACATTTAGAGTTTAATTTAAAGTTCATCAGGCACCTGTCTGCAGCCTCTGAAGATTCAATCAATAAAGTCTGTGTTGCCAAAGGTTTAATTTGAACTTCCTCTCCCCACTTCTCAAAGATCTGACTTTAAGCGAGTTGGTGACATATGGAGCAACATTTCCTAAGCACCTAATGTGTACAGAGGACTGGCTGAGCAACAGGCAGGATGCTTGTCTTCAGACACCTCCACATGCCCACCTGATACGGCACCTAAAATTCTAACCACAGTGCATAGGGGTTGACCCTAATAAGTATGCTACATTCCTCCTTGGGACACTGAAATTGGACTCAGACCAAGATATTTTCTTTTATATATGGACATTTATCCATGTGAATTACTTTTTTGGCTTCCTCTTTTTCACTCCCCTGCCCACACATCCAATATTCCGTATGTCTTCTTTTATTTTTATTTTTTATTTTCTTTCTTTTTTTTTTTTTTTTTGAGACAGAGTCTTGCTCTGTCACCAGGCTGGAGTGCAGTGGCGTGATCTCGGTCCACTGCAACCTCCACCTCCTGAGTTCAAGAGATTCCAGCCTCAGCCTCCTGAGTAGCTGGGACTACAGGCACCCGCCACCACGCCCAGCTAGTTTTTGTATTTTTAGTAGAAACGGGATTTCACCATGTTGGCCAGGATAGTTTCCATCTCTTGACCACATGATCCGCCCCGCCTCAGACTCCCAAAAGTGCTGGGATTACAGGCGTGAGCCACTGCGCCCAGCCCATATGTCTCCTTTCAAAACAAATGGTTTTCTGGTCCTGGTGTGCACTTTTCCGAGTGGCCTTTGTGTGACATTCTAGCCTGCCACCGCCACCGCCTGCTCCTCAGCAAAAGTTCTATTTTAGATAGAATTTGTCTCAGCTTTTGAGCCTACTTCAGAGAGCAGCAACATCAGTAATTAGTGGTGGCAAGATGAAGCAAGTCAGAAATTAACTGATGAATAATATTTTCCGGGGAATAGCAGGGCTTCACCCACATTCAAAGGGAAGGCAGAACCAACCAAGTGGCAAAATTCCACAGCAGACGGGACGCTGAGAGATACTGCAGTCACTCAGCAGAGAGCAGTTTTTCCCCCACAGTCCACCTTGCCCCGCTGAGGAGCACTAGCCAGTGTCATAATTCTCCAGGTTTTGGAACAGAGCCAGAGTTTCCAAGATTCAACTGCTGCAGATGAAGAGCGCCACTCACACTTCCCAGTACCTCATTTTTTGTCCTAGTCAATTTTATTTTGAGTTTAAAACTTTTTCATTTGAATGTTAACCTCATATTAGCTTTTCTTAATTGTACCTTCTAAACTTACAATGTACATACACACTTCCGGGTTTGAGCATCAGACACAAAGGCGATCCATTGTCATGTAAACAATGACCTTGTGTTGCCAGCACACAAAGGCTAAGAAATGGGCACTTGTCCCGCCCCTTTGCCTCTGCTTTTTTTTTTAAATACAGCTTTTTTTTTTTTTTTTTAGCACTTGTGTTGCACTAATTACTCCAGATGTTTACACAGAATTATACGTGCTTCAGAGTCACTCAACAGCCTCATCTACCTTTTCCATTTTTGAGAAAATATGGGTTTTAGGCTGGGTGTGGTGGCTCGAGACTATAATTCCAGTGCTTTGGGAGGCTGAGGCTAGAACATCACTGGAGGCTAGCGATTCAAGACCAGCCTGGACAATAAAGCGACACGTCATCTCTACAAAAATTTTTAAAAATTAGCCAGGTGTGGTTATATGCACCTGTAGTTCTGGCTCCTTGGGAAATTGAGGCAGGAGGATTGCTTGAGCCCTGGAGTTGGAGGCTGCAGTGAGCCACGATCCTGCCACTGCACTCCAGCCTGGGTGACAAAGCAAGATCCTATCTCTAATAAAGAGAAAAAAACTCAAAATAAAGGATATGGGCTTATCCCTTCCGTTGCTCATAAGCTGCTGGTTTTACTGAGCAATTGCTTCTATAAGGTTGTATAAACCTAACTGTGTTCACTTCTACAGAACCTCTTTTTCTTTATCCATGCCAGATATGTGTGACTCAGTTTGTAAATCATTTGAAGACAGTGTCTCCTCTCAATTTCCTTGCACTTCTTATACCAGAGCTGGAGAACTGTTTCTTAGGTATCATCAGAGGCTGAATGTCTGGCTTCTTCCCAGATCAATAGGTGCACTGTGGCCCTGCAACAAGGCCTCCAGGAAACCAGAGAGAAAGGAACTGCTAGGCAGCTTCACTTCATTTGTACATTCCACTTGGCTATGATTATCAGCCAGAGAATATTCTCCTGAGATGGCTGAGACCAGATCTATTTCAAATGACTTCGAAAGGACAATGCTCTCATCGCATACTTGAGAAAAATTGCCAGCTGCACAGAGGAAGGGAAGCGACATTCTGAAATGTGATAGTGAAGCATAACAGTAAAATGGAAAGCAATTTAAATGTATTACTGGACAAAAACCATTAGCCCAATGAACATAAATAACCCGACTGAAGAAGGGCACTGTTCCCAGATAACTTCTTGAGTTTGGAGGAAATTTCTCTCTTACTAGAAAACCATTGAGTGTCATTAGAGTGGTTTGCAACTGAAACATGTTATCAAGGAGTCAGATTTTTCCACTTGTGTAAACAACTCTATTGGAATTACTGTGTGACATTTTTGCAGGCGGGGAAGCCAATAACGACTGATATCACCAGAACCAGGCAATTTTGCTTTGAAAGAAGGGCTGTCAATTCCTGATTGTTCCTCTCAGATTATCCTTAGCAGATGCTGCCAAATACTTATTGACATCACTCACACCATTAACCACTCCGTGAAAGTCTTTGTATTGTTAACTCTGTTTTTATTTAATTCAGCAAAAACTAGAAGACAAATCTCTAGACTCTGGAATGATGCAAAACTCAGAGACCCCAATGCTGCTTTAGGTTGGTGGATCCAAGTAGGTGGAGGTTGTGCACGGAAGATATCATTAGGATTATCCATAGTGCATCGTCATCATAATTTCTTGCTACTTTAGTAATACTCACACTGAAGAAGCTTATTCAGCGTCTCAATAGTCCATTAATTTCAGGGGTTGTTACCCTCCTGCTGAGATTCTGAAGGTGGTGATCAGCAGCCCCTAGTAAATGTGTTCACAACTGAGCCAAAATGCAGTATGTCAGTTTGAGAGGTGAAGCCAGCTGGACTTCCTGGGTCGAGTGGGGACTTGGAGAACTTTTCTGTCTTACAAGGGGATTGTAAAATGCACCAATCAGCGTTCTGTAGCTAGAAAGAGGCTTATAAAATGCACCAATCGGCACTCTGTAAAAACACCAATCAGTGCACTGTAGCTAGCAAGAGGTTTATAAAATGCACCAATCAGTGCTCTGTAAAATGGACCAATCAGCACTCTGTAAAACGGACCAATCACCACTGTGTGAAATAGAACAATCAGCGCTCTGTAAAATGGACCAATCAGCAGGATTCTAAAAGTAACCAATCACAGGGAGGATTGAGAAAAGGGCATTCTGATAGGACAGAAACAGGACAGGAGAGGGGACAAATAAGGGAATAAAAGCTGGCCACCCCAGCCAGCAGCAGCAACTGGGTGGGCTCCCCTCCACCCTGTGGAAGCTTTGTTCTTCCACCCTTCACAATAAATCTTGCTGCTGCTCACTCTTTGGGTCTGTGCCATCTTTAAGAGCTGTGACACTCCACCAGGTGTGGTGGCTCAGGCCTGTACTCCTAGCACTTTGGGAGGCGGAGGTGGGTGGATCACGAGGTCAGGAGAACAAGACCATCCTGGCTAACACGGTGAAACCCCGTCTCTACTGGAAATATAAAAAATTAGCTGGGTGTGGTGGCGGGCACCTGTAGTCCCAGCTATTCCGGAGGCTGAGGCAGGAGAATGGCGTGAACCTGGGAGGTGGAGCTTGCAGTGAGCCGAGATCACGCCACTGCACTCCAGCTAGGGTGACAGAGGAGACTCGTCTCAAAGAAAAAAAAAAAAAAAGCTGTAACACTCACCACAAAGGTCCGCGACTCACCTCTTGAAGTCAGCAAGACCACGAACCCACTGGAAGGAACCAACTCCGGACGCAAGTTCATAGGGTTTCATTGTTTTTTTTTTTTTTTTTGCTTTGGTATTGTTTGTTTTGTTTCTGCCAAAGGAGGAGAAGGAGTTTCCAGGACAATCACTTGGACTCCGAAAAAAATTTTTAAATTTCTTGGCTCAAGGTATCTGCCCCCAGTGGGGGCTGGAGGACAATCACTCCAGGATGGCGGCTAAACACTGGATGGAGAGCATCAGCCTCATGTAAGTGATAGGGGTGGGAGGACTGGGCACTCTGAAAATCAGGATCTTCCTTAATACAAACCCTCGGCCCAGCACAAGCAACAAACATACATTCCCCAGGAGTCAGTCAGGCTGGGAGGAGGGGAGCTGGTTTGTACAGCTCTGCAGCAACTCAGTAGTGCAGTGCCAACATATCTCTAATGTGGCCATAATAACATCTAGCTCCACGGGTCATTTGGGGATGCTATATTACATTTGAACAAATTGTGTGAACTCTAAAATGCTATATACAAATATAATGGTTAAAAAATGAAAAAGCTTTAAGAGAATGAAAAGAGAAGCCATAGACTGGGAAAAAAAATATATGTGCAAAACATATATCTCATATAGCACTTGTACCCCAAATATCCAAAGAAGTCTTAAAACTCAACAATTAGGAAACAATCCAATTAAAAAGTGGGCAAAAGATCTGAATAGACATCTCAGGAATGAGAATCTATAGATAGTAAGTATATGAAAAGATACTCCACATGATATATCATTAGGGACTTGTAAGTTACCACAACAATGAGATACCACTATGTCCCTATTAGAATGGCCCAAATCCCATACACTGATGATATCAAATGCTGGAGAGGATGTAGAACAACTGGAACTCTCATTCATTGCTAGTGGGAATGCAAAACACTACGGCCACTTTGGAACAATTTGGTTGTCTCTTACAAAGCTAAACATAGTCCTACCATACAATCCAGCAAATGTCCCTAGATATTTAGCCAAGTGAACAGAGACATATGTCCACACACAAAAAATCTGTGCATGAATGCTTACGGCAGCTTTTTTCATAATTGCCAAAACTATAAGCAACCAAGATATTCTTCAAGAGGTGAATGAACAAACAGTGATACATCCAGACAATTGAATATTATGTGAGCTTTCTAGTCACAAAAAGACATGGAGGAATTTAAATGCATATTGCTAGATGAAAGAAGTCAATCTGAAAAGGCTGCATACCACATGCTTCCAGCTACTGTATATGATATTCTGGGAAAAGCAAAACTATATAGACAGTAAAAGAATTGGTATTTGCCAGGGATTCAGGTTCAGGGAGGAGTAAATAGGTGAAGGACAGTGGATTTTTAGAGCAGAAAAACTATTCTGTGTGATACTATGATGGTGGATACATAACGTTATACATTTGTCAGGAAAAAAAAAAAAAAAAAAAAACCCATACAGGCCAGCTGTGGTGGTTCACACCTGTAATCCCAGCACTTTGGGAGGCAAAGGAGGACAGATCGCTCGAGGCCAGGAGTTCAAGACCAGCCTGGCCAACATGGTGAAAACCCTTCTCTACTAAAAGTACAAAAAAATTAGCCTGGCATGGTGGTGCATGCCTGTAATCCCAGCTACTCGGGAGGCTGAGGCACAAATCGCTTGAACCCAGGAGGCAGAGGTTGCCGTGAGCCAAGATCATGCCACTGTGCTCTGGCCTGGCGATAGAGCGACTGTGTCTCAAAACAAAAACAGAAAAAAAGCACACACAATGTGTGACACAAAAAGTGAACTCTCATGTAAACTATAGACTTTACTGAATAATAATGTATCAATATTAGGTCACCAATTATAAGACAAATGTTCCACACTAATGCAAGATGTTAATGATAAGGAAAGCTGGTGGGGGAGGTGGGAGGGAGTTGGAAAAAAGAGGGGTATGTGGGTATTCTCTGTCCTCTCTGTTCAATTTTTCTGTAAATCTAAAAGTACTGTAAAAAATAAAGTCTATTAAGTCAACAAAAAATTAGAAAGCCTCCTCCAAGTGTCTACTCGATTATCACCAAAGAGGAACAGCTGCGCTGCTAAAAAGCCATGCTAATTTTCTCAATGCCCTCTTTCTGTTTAATAAAGTAGGTAAAGTAAGTTTAAAAAAATGACATTTTCCTCCTTTGGGCCTCAACAAGTCTTTATTCTCTACTTCGAAAGGAAAAAACAAATCACTGGTAAACTTGTTCTTTTCGTGAAATGGTTCATATACCCAAAAAAAAAAAAAAAAAAAAGGAAAACATGGTATCTAAATGAAAATGAAAGGAAATTAATCTCTCTGGAGGACAGTCATCACATTTTATACAGGTGCTCTAGCTTTGTTTGAGATATGAAATAATATATTTATAAGTATACTCATCAGAAAGTCCTGATGCAGTTCAAAAAGGAGGCAGTTGTGACTTGTGTTTGACTAAACCACTTCAGTGTTTCAGGTTTAGAAAAAAATGACTTACAAACTTTGCCACTACTAGGACACCCATTTCATAGCAGGTTTGCTCGTACTACATTGATTAGGGACTGAAAACATAATCTGAGAAGGATGGATCTATTTTGAGAGGTGGTGTATCTTCATTCTCACACAGATGCATTTATCCATTCACTCAGCAAGCATCTACTGAGCCCACTGAAAACCGGGGGAGAGGTCATGTTCATGCGGGAGACAGCGGGGAAAGATCTTATTTCCGCCCTCAACAAAATCACAATCTGTTGGGAGGACAAGAAATGTGATCATTGCAATACAAAATACTAATGTTTTCAGTGCTTTAGGAATGCCGTGGAGGGAGTTGGTCCTTTGCCTGAGGGAGCCAAGAGGCTTCTCAAAGGATATAACTAATTAGCCTGGAATCAGGACGAGCCATCTGAAATCTATTTCTGACCCACAGAATCAGGTTTATCACAGGCCAACCCATCTTTCACTGTTGGCAGTAGAGTAACTCGTTTATCTTCTACAGGAAGCAGAAAGACCCTGGCATAAAGAAAGAAAAAGCATGGATGTGTTAAAAGAAACAAAACAAAACAAAACAAAACAAAAAAACACACAATTTGTAAATTTAGAAAAAGAGGGGAGACTTAGGATTACAGCCTGCATGGTGACTATCCCATCCCACAGGCTGGAAAGCGAGACTCCAGCCAAGACCAGAGAGAGGCACTTCAAAAAAGGAGGGGTTGGAGTAGGAGCTTTAGGCTGAACAGGTTGGTTAAGCATGCCTATTCAACAGGTTACAGGAGAAGTTATGAATATTCATGAAGATGGTCCTGACACATGGGTATTGAACAAACATGTGTGTTACATCCATGTTCACTTTGGGGTGGAGACTTAACATTTAAATGTTAGGCTCTAGATGTCAGAAGGTCTTCTCAGGACATGAAGGCACGCAAGTGCACAATCTCCGTAAACTGGCCAAAACCAGTTACTGAAAAATTACTCAAATCAGCCTCTTGTCCAATCAAAGCTGTTAGTTATGGCTGGTGGAACAGGGGGCTAGTTACTCAGCATCTGATGGTGAGCTGCAAATTGTGTTAATATTGCTTATCTCGAGGCCAGTGCTTTTTCAGCTGCCAGAGAAAAAGAAAACCCTTGTGGCAGTTAAGAGCATAGTCTATTCCTTCAGTGTAGGGGGAGCGCGACTTAACCCTTGCCCAGCATAGCCTTGGGTCCTGTTTATAATTCAGTATCTTATTGCCATAGTCTGTTCTTTACGTCTTATGATCTCTATTTTCACATGAATGCTGGTCAGTTGTTGTGTCTAAACCATAAATGCAAGGGGAATATAATGAGGTGTGTCTGACCTCCTGTGCTGTCTTGGCAGGGAACTCGGTCTTAATGTTTTTCTGGGCTCCCCTTGGCCACAAGGGAGCCCGCTCAGCTGGTGGAGGGACTTAGGATTTTATGTTTAGTTTACAGATGGATTTCCAAGTGAGCACAAAAGTTTCAAAATTTGATCCTTTAATCATATTTTCCCTACAATGTTTTAGGTTCTTTACAATGTTTCAGCTGGCAGTGCTGAAACCAAATCATTTTTATTTAATTAGATTTTGGTAATAAAATTGTTTGTGATCTTCAGTAATACTAAATTAGAAACCATAATCACTCTTTGAATTTTTATCAAAAAGGTACTGATTATTTGGTTTTAAATATTCCCATCCTGGGCTCCTACACTGGTTGTCAATGGCCATCTGCCCTTGAGCACATCTACACTGTTTTAATAATAGAGGGCAGATGCTCTTGTTTTGGAAGTTCAAGACCTGTCCTTCTGTACTGCAAACTGGCCCTCACTTGAAGCACTAGATTACCAAGACAAATTCTCAGTATATTCTTAAAGCATCAGCAAGGCTGGGGCACCAAAAGAAACATTTTCGAAATAAGCTGACATGTGCCTGATTTGAATGCATCATCTATTTCCTGCTGGGACTTGACTAATGCAATATCGACAGGGTCCAGTACACGCTACTCCAAAATCTGGCACCTTGGCATAGTAGGGGAGGAAAAATATCTTTCTCACTAGGTTCATGGCTCAGGCCCCTATAAGAGAAGAGATTAACAAGAGAAAAGCATACAAACTTATTTATTAAATAGTATACATTTTGTTTGACATGGGAACCTTTATAAGAAAATGAAGACACAGACAAATGGTGTACTGGTCCATTCTCACACTGCTATAAAGAACTGCCCAAGACTGGGTAATTTATAAAGAAAAGAGGTTTAATTGACTCACAGTTCAGCATGGCTGGGGAGGGCTCAGGAAACTTACAATCATGGTGGAAGGCACCTCTTCACAGGGCAGCAGGAGAGAGAAGAAGCGAGCAAGAGAGGAACTACCAAACACTTATAAAACGATCAGATCTTGTGAGAACTCTCTCACGATCATGAAAACATCATGGGGGAATTACCTCCCATGATCCAATCCCCTCCCACCAGGTCTCTCCCTCAACACCTGGGGTTTACAATTCAAGATGAGATTTGGGTGAGGACACAAAGCCTAACCATATCAAATGGCTAAACCTGTATGTTTTATGCTAGATTTTATGAAGAGTAGAGCCATGGAGAAATATGATAGGGCAAAAAGGATATGATTAAATGGTAATAAACTGCGGTAGGTGGGGGGAGGCACTTACCAAGGCCTGTTTGTCCAGATTCTTCTCTGAGACCCTTGATCTCCAGAGATAAGGATGTTTCTCTCCTCTAGGAGGGGAGGGGCCCTTTCTCATGAGGGTCTATGACCTGCTTCAGGGGAAGGCCAGGAAATCCTTCCTAGGTTTTATGATCTGCTTCTGGGGGAAATGGCAGGGCAAGATAAGAGTGGCCTTCCTGCTTCTGCAGTTTTCTCACATTCCTTCAGCTTCAAATATTCGCTATGCAAGGTGCCATATTTTTGGGTAGTGTGTCCTGAACCCTGTCAGTATTGTATTAGTTAAGTCCCAGCAGGAAATAGATGGTACAATTGAATTGGGCAAATTTGCATTTCATAAAGGAACTATTTACCAAGGAATAGTAGGGAAACCACAGAAGATAGTGCAGGGTCCTAGGATGGGTGACAGTGGCCCTGGGACCCTCTCCCCCTAGGCCTGAAGGGTCTAGGTCCTGGGAGGGTGGTCATAACCTCGAGACACAGTGCTGGGTGGGCAGGGCAATAGAGAGCCACTGTCAGCCCATGGTGACACTGATGTCACTCTCCTCTCCACCACTCGGTGCCTGCTCCCTCCCCCAGTGGCCAAACCCAACTGGAAGCTAGAGAGCAGTGGAACTAGCTGAGTCTGTTCATTCAGCCCACAAGACACAGAGCAGGGTGGAGAAAGGTAAAGACTGGAACAGGATGACAAGCAGAAGATATCCAGCACGGAATGTATTCACTGGTGGCACCAAAATAGCCTTGAATTATTTCATGTCTTAGTATATTATTTTGAAATATGTGGTTGGAGAGAAGCCAGTTTTTTCAGGCCTCCAAAAGTCTTCATTGGACCTCCTCATTTGGTATGTCTGACCTGGAAGAATAAGGATGTATAATTTGGTTCTCATCAGTCAACTCCAGCCCAGAATATCAAAGGCTCCCAAGGAGGGACCATATGTTCTGCTCAGTCTCAGTACACTGGCTGTGACCTTGAGAGGGGCTGTGCTGTCATCCTGAAGGGCAGGGCAGAGCTGTAACCTGCTGACTAGGCCACACATAGGCTCTGCCACCAGACAGACCCCCACACCCCCACACCTCTGTGTCTTTCCAGTGGCAACAGCGTACTTGAAGCCTGTCAGGGTTAGAGAGACACATACTTCAAGAGGCAAGCTGTCCCACTGGAGAGATAAAAAAGCAAACAAGCAAAGCACGGAGTCAACACACAGCCAATTTAGAAAATAATCGGGGCCAGCACAGAGCACCCCAATGGATTTTTGCAGGGGAAAATGTTTGTGTTATTTAATAATGTTGATATCTCTCACTAGCTCTCAGCAGTGAAAAGCAGCAGAGTGTCTTCATCTGCGCTCCGTACCAAAACAGAATATTTATATCTAAATATTTGAGTTAAACGTATCTTGTGTTTGTAGAGCATTAATGCTATTGACATTGTTCCATAGCTGTACTCTTTAGGGAGTTCGAATCTGTCTTCAATGTTAGTCAACAAACCTAAGGAAACACTTTAGTAGGAATCAGGACTGTGTATGCTACTCAAAGAGCCACTTGAATTGGAGGAGGGAGATGAACTCCGGCAGGATGGTGACAAAGGCAAGGATTGTAGAAAGATACCGGCTGCTATTCTTGCTCCTGCCAATTTCACTTTAGAGGGCATGCATTTGTCCTTGGTACAGTATGGAGGCTCCACTTCTGGAGAAAGACATGGTTCTCTCCAGAGCAATGTACCTTCTCCCTTCCCCGTGAATTCCTAGAAAGCTCTTCTCTAGCTTCTTGGCACTGACCTCACACACTTGAGCCCACTTCCCTCTGCTTAACCTGGCCCCTAATTCAGAAACTATGTTCTGATGTCACAAAAGGAAAAGTAATTTACTAACTGGGAGCTGAGCCATCGAGCAGGTGAAAGAGGTAACAAATGTTTGTGAGAGGTACCACACCCTATGTCTCACACTTGTCTCTGTATCTGTCACGTCCTCACCTCACTTGCCCTAATTTGTACCTCTGGGACCGTGTATGTCAGCTGAGGTCTGTGGGTGAGGGAGCGCCAGTCCCCAGGACAAAGGGAGGGTTGAATGCTCTATCCTCCCTATTCTGACCACACAG
The DNA here is from genome assembly GCF_002776525.5 of Piliocolobus tephrosceles. Lineage (NCBI taxonomy): Eukaryota > Metazoa > Chordata > Mammalia > Primates > Cercopithecidae > Piliocolobus > Piliocolobus tephrosceles. The sequence continues at coordinate 3,353,712 of NW_022302087.1, read as the reverse complement.
CCCTATGAGCTGTTTCTGGTTTAAGAGCATGAATTGCAAGGATGCTTTATGTGGTGGGCCTCAGGCAGGTTAGGGAAGAAATCAGAGAGCCAATGGGAGACTCAGAGTTGTCATCAGTGACTTCGGCCTGCCCTGGGGCATCTGGTTTGCAGGAGGAAATGCATGAGATCAGATGCCAGTTACCCAGAGGCACAGAGTGACACAGCACAGTGGAAAGGAAGGCAGTGAGGGCAGATGGTGCCTGAGACTCAGGGAAGAGGAGCGATGACAAACACACCCACTCCACCCCTGCCTGCTCTGCCCAGTCTCCCCTCATCAGCCCCCCAAGTCCTCGCCCCCCTCACACTCAAGCCTTCTCCAGGAAAGGGTGGGCAGGGGCTGTGGGCCTGACTCTGCAGATCACGCCGCACAGAGGAGGGGAGGAGGAGCTCCTACCTGTCATTGCAGTTTGAGGCCTGGGACCACGGGAAGGTCAGCATGTCCCTAGTAGAACACGTGCATGGCAGCAGTAGCCCCAGTGCCCAGCCAAAACAGAGACAAGGCAGAGGCCATTGTGCTGTTAGGACTTGGTGGTTCCCGGGGAGAGGATATACTCCTGTCATTCAATAGGGGCCCAGAAATGTCATCTGGGCATCGCTGTCTAACTCTACTTCCCAGGGAAGAGGCGTGAGCAGCCGGAGTGGGTGCCACGGACCCACCTCAGTCCATCACTGGAGAGCTGCCCGCATCCTCCACCCATTTCTTTAACAGTCCCCAAGGGTCCCTGACGCTCTTTCCAGCCTCAGAAGCCCCCAGGGACCCAAGAAGCCAATTCTCACCTTCCTTGAGCTGTTTCTTCTGGAAGAACAGCCACTTCCACAACCACTACTGCAGGTTGTGGTTATTAACTACTACTGCGTTAAAAACTCGAACCCCCACATCTGAAGGTGTGGCCACAGGGCTCGTTGCCCTTGACCCTCAGCCGCTCTATCAGTCGACGCCTCTGCCTTCACAGCCTTTTCCTCCTCTGACATTCCCGGCCTCCCCGAGGCCTGCCTTCCCCTGTCTCCCTGGCCGAGCCCACTCTCTCACCTTCACTGTTGCCACTAGGTTATTGAGGCCTTTTGGTCATGAGCTCTTTCCACCAAATCAGTGCCTGAGGCTGCTGCATAACAATCTCCTTCCTTGATTAGAGCATCTTAATCATGCTCCAGGAATTTGCTTAAACAGATTAATCATTCTGGAGGACAAATTTAGAAGCTGTGCTCGCTGAGGGATCTGCTCTGAATGTCCCCGGGGAGATTCTAATGACAACCGCCTGTTGGGCCTTTGCCAAGGCCTTGGATGCCTCAGGGACTTCGACACCGGCTGGAAGCTCTACGCCCTCCGCAGGCTTCTCTTTGCTCCTATGGGCCTGCAGAGCAGGCTCTGAAACTCCTGGATGTGAAACATGGCGGGAGTTGGAGAGTAGGAGGCCCTGGTGCCCCCCTTCCCTTCCAGTGGACTCGCTGCACTCTAAGGAGTGGATTTGTGGGCCCCTCCTCAATAAAGTAAAGCCTTAGTCCACTCACTTGTGGCAACTGGACACCACAGATATTGGAGCCTCACCTCCGACCAACTTAATCAGGATTTCTGGGGTTGAGCATCTCTAATTTTGCAGGAGCAACTGAAGAGCCCACCAGGTGGTTCTAGTATACACCTAGGTTAAGGAATCACAGCAAAATCTGAGCACTATGAGATGGTTTACTTCTGTGCACATCAACGTGGAGACTCAGCCCCAAAGTGCTTTGGCACTGAAGATAGATCCATCTGGTACTAATAGACAATAATTAGTGTGCTCAGATATACCCAAAGTAGGTATTTACAAACCTACTTTGTAGGCAATGTTTCATGCGGTTTAAAAGCCAGTGCTTTGGATCAGACTATATGGATTTAAGTGCTGTTCCCCCATTTCCTAGCTCTGTGACCTTGGGTAAGTTAACTTCTCTGAGCCTCGGTTTTCTCATAGGGACTGTACCCACTTCACAGGATTGTAGAGAAGGGGAATAAGACTGTACATGGAAGGAGCTTAGAGCAGTGCTTGCCATAAGTAAGCTCCCACTTAACGTTAGCTGTCACTATTTCCTCATTCTTCTCCTCAGCATCACCATTTGGCTCAAGGACAGAACAGAATGTTCATAAGAAGCCAGGTCAGGAGGTTTTTCCCAGTGACAACCAATGAGGCTGAACTTGGAGCAAATCAGTGACACTAAGCCGGTCCTGTACCAGTCCCCTACCTATGTGAGGACTAACCAGGAATGAAAATGCATTCCTTTCAGGGCTTGGAGTCATGGGAAGAACCAGATTATTTTTTGGAAATTTTAAAAAAATGGTTGGGAAGGGAATCAAAAACAAAGCTGATCTAGTCAAAAGGGTGAATTCAGAAAACAAGTACAGGGAATGGTCCTCAGCACCACACACTTGTTTTTCATGTCATTGCTGTCCTGATCGAGCCATGCTTTATCCTTTAAATCTTGCCATATAAGGAACTGCTCAAATTCCATAGTTTCACAGAATGGTGGAAATAGTATTGCAAGCACAGGGCAGGAGAAGTTGGTGTGGTCTTGGAGAAGGGCACGTAGCTCGGTCTGGTTGGATGTACATGGCGTCTGCAAGAACACGCAGCCCTGAGCCATGCCAAGGAGTGTACAACTGATTCTGGAGGTTAGGGGACTCACTTAATTATGCAGGGAGACTAGTTTAGAAGGAGTTTGTAAACAGATTTGGAGGGAAGATTGGAAGCAGAGACACTGGTCAGGAAACATGTTTAATCAGAGAAATAGACAAATGCAAAAATATTTAAGCATTTGTTAGAATTGTATTTAAAGCCTTCACATCTTTAGGAAAAAAAAAATAAGTGATGTAAGTTTTAAACTAACTAAGACATATCCTTGGCACCAGCAACTGCATGCTATGTAAAATCACATTTGTTTTCGAAAATAGGGAATTACATTTCTAGATTGAGATAATTTTCCTTTTTCTTATATTAATCTTTGTTGCTTTTATAGACAGTAAATTGTCAACAGAAAGATAGATGACCCCTCATTTCACTTCAATAAATGCTTTTTGCACATCTGAATATGTATGATGCCATCGGACACTGTAGACGAAATTAAACATCTTTATAAGGGATACAAAGGAAGATGCATGTAATTCACCATATAGAGTGTGCTGGCATGGGAAGAAAATAAACTGGATATTAAAGTGGAAATTCTAAAAGGTCTTAACAGGCCAGGTGCGGTGGCTCACGCCTGTAATCCCAGCACTTTGGGAGGCCGAGGTGGGTGAATCATCTGAGGTCAGGAGTTTGAGACCAGCCTGGCCAACATGGTAAAACCCTGTCTCTACTAAAAATATAAAAATTAGCCAGGCACGGTGGCATGTGCCTATAATCCCAGCTACTTGGGAGACTGAGGCAGGAGAATCACTGGAACCCAGGAGGCAGAGGTCACAGTGAGCCGAGATCGTGCCATTGCACCACTCCAGCCTAGACAACAAGAGTGAAACTCTGTTTCAAAAAACAAAAAAAGCCTTAACAGACTAGGTGTGGCATTGTAGACAAGGTGGAAAGAGAACAAGATTTGGTATACTGTGACCTGAGCTCAAGTTTTAGCCCATGGAGGCCCAACACTGTGAACTCTGTGCTAGTTTGTTTTTCAGTCTCAGCTTCCTCTTCTATAAGTTGGAGGTAAAATACGTGGACTGAGTCACGTTGTTTCAATCGTGTACTTATACAGTGTGTTTCTTAGGCCCCAGTGGAAAACTCTACATTTATCTCTGTAGAATTTCATCATCTTGGTAGCAATTTTCAAACATGTGAAGGGTTAGTATATTTGTGGAGGGATTAGACATGGTCCATGTGTCCAGGGACTAGGAGCAAGACAGATATGGGCAACAGAAAGATAGAGAAAGGGGTCAGTATGAAAAAGTAATTTTCTAACTTTCAGAACAATCATAGTGTGCAGCCTTGGTGTCAGGAGGGGGTGGTTTCACCTGACTGGAGGTGATCCAGCACAGGTTGGAGACAACTGGATAGGGACACAGTAGAGAGGATTCAAGCATCGGGTGATATCTTTTCCAAACACAAAGTAGAATGACAAATGGCTCTAAATGAAATCTTATCCACATGCAGTGAGGGCACGCAGCAGGGGCAGCCTTCTGGTTGAAGACTAATGAGAAAGTTCCATTTAGGAGTCCTACACTGCCGTGAGCTGACTTTGCATCTAATACCTATTCCTCTTACTCTTTTTCTGAGTATTCTTTTAAATAAATAAATACATAATTTATTTATTTATTTATTTATTTATTTATTTGAGACAGAGTCTCGCTCTGTCGCCCAAGCTGGAGTACAGTGGCGTGATCTCAGCTCACTGCAACCTCTGCCTCCTAGGTCCAAGCGATCCTCCTGTCTTAACCTCCCAAGTAGCTTGGATTACAGGCACCCACCACCACTTCTGGCTAATTACTGTATTTTTAGTAGAGACGGGGTTTCACCATGTTGGCCAGGCTGGTCTCAGACTCTTGACCTCAAGCGATCCACCCACCTCAGCCTCCCGAAGTGCTGAGATTACAGGCATGAGCCACCGTGCCCAGCCTATTTTAAATAATTCTTGAAATATATTTTACGGGATGTAAATATAAGACCTCCTTTCTTTCTGAAAAACGTGATTTCAGTGAAAAGTCGTTTAATCCTCAAGTACCCAAATAAGCTTAAAAATGCTAGATAATTTTAAATTTCTCTTGACATCTAGGAAGATATATAGATACACACACATTATACACACATATATTCACTCATTTATTCATTCATTTATTTTTGTAGAACCTGTAAACTTTTAACTATCATTTACTATAACAACTGAACTATAGGGAAAATGAACTAGGTCATTTTGTAAAAATACATTTAATTACCAAGAATTTAGTATGGGGAATTAATTGCAGAAAACTTAGCTATAATACTGACTGAAATCAGTATTTTTCCACGTGCCTCTTATCAGCCTCTTATAGACTCACTCCTGAGGCGATGAGTTTTGAAATAATTGTTGAAAATGATTTATTGTATTCAATCTGGATGCTTGATGAAGTGGAAGCATTTATTGCTTTGTCATAATTATGTATTTATCTGAATGTTCTTAAAGATAATTACTTGGAATATTTATTTCAATGAAACTTATTAGGTAGAGGTTCATATAAACTATTATGTATGTGAAATTCCAAATTCATCTATCTGGTCTAAAATGCTCTCTAAAGAGGCAGGCCTTGAAAATGTCTAACCCTATAGTTGAGTCAAGCATCATCTGACTAGTGATTCTTGTCACCTGCATCCTGACCAGGAGAAGCAGGTCTTAGGTGCCAGGGCCATGGGTAATGTCCCATCAAAGGAAGTGGCCACATCTGTTCCATTCATTAAGCGTGACCTCAGCAAGCTATACTGACCAGTTTCTTCACAGAGCTCTATTTGCAGGAGGCAGGTCCCTATAGTTAGAAGTTTTATGTGCCTTTCTGTTCCAGCAATTTCTTTCCTATTTTATGCTCTGAAGTCATAGAGCAGTACTATCCTAATAATTCTCCACCCTGGATGCATATTTTAATCGTTGGAGGTGAAAAAAAATACAAATGTAAGTAGATAGAGCAGCAGCAATTCTCAAACTCTACATCAAACTCACCTGGAGAGCTTGTTAGATACAGGTGGCTGGGCCTCATCCCCATTCCCATCTCCATCTCTAGCCCCAGAGTTCTGATTCAGTAGGCCTGGGTAGGCCTGAGAATTTGCATTTCTAACAAGTTCCCAGGTAATGCTGAAGTGCCTGGTCCAGGGCCCACACTTTGAGAACCACAGACCTAGAGAACTGGAATTAATTTGTCTTAGATGGGGCCTGAGTATTTAGTTTTAAAAACATCCCAGGTGGTTCTAATGTGCAATTAGGGCTGCAAATGACAATTAAATCTGGTGGACTTCTTTCCCTAACATGCACTTTTTTATTTTATGTCAAAGTGTGACGTGAAAAATCTTATACCAAATACAAAGGTAACAGCAGCAACTGCTGAACGTTGAGTGTGACCTAATTTTGAATGAACTTACTGATTTAACTATTAGCAATAACTTGAGTTGTTAGCTCACATCATACTTGTAAGACTATGAATATCTTCTTAAAATAATTCTTACTGCATATTTTAAAAAACATAAGTACATGAAATTGCACTCCCAAATATTTTTCAATTTGTTCTACTCAGACCTTCCTAAAGTACTAACGAGCCCAGGCACAGTGGCTCACGCCTGTAATCCCAGCACTTTGGGAGGCCAAGGCTGGCGGATCACAAGGTCAAGGGACTGAGACCATCCTGGCCAACATGGTGAAAACCTGTCTCTACTAAAAATACAAAAATTAGCTGGGTGTGTTGGCACGTGCCTGTAGTCCTAGATACTCGGGATGCTGAGGCAGGAGAATCGCTTGAACCCAGGAGACGGAGGTTGCAGTGAGCCGAGATTGTGCCGCTGCACTCCTGCCTGGTGACAGAGCGAAACTCTGTCTCAAAAAAAAAAAAAAGTCTAACAAAATGTTGAACAAACATGGAGAAGCTAAGCAAACAATGTGGTATTGACTATAAATAACGGCACAGTATAAAGTATTTTAGATATAATAGGCCCATTTCAAATTAATGCCATCACTAAAGAGCCTATAAACCTTGATTTAGAATTAAATCTTATGTTGTTATCATGTATCACTCTGGATCAATAAAGACAGAATAAGCAAATAGATTTGGGAAATTTTGTTATTGATAAATCATTGAAACAGAGTATTGAAGAGATGTTTTTAAAGGTTCACAGATGTGTTTCCCTGCATACATGCCCTGAGACTCTGCATCACGGCTCCCTTTCGGGTACCAGTAGACATTATCCTAGAGAAGATTTTTTTTTTTTACCAGAAGGCTGAAAAGTTCTAGTTAGCACACAGCTTTGCCTATCAGGGATTATCAGGACTCCAGGGTAATTTGTAATTTCATACAATAGGCATGTGCTGTAATAGAATTCTTTAAGACAGCTATGATTCAAATATGGATAAGGGGAACTTTCAAATATTAAGTGGCATTGGAATTTTAAGAGTTTTTTTGAAAAACAAAAACAAAACCCTGAAGTCAGTATGTATACCTACTTGCGAAAGCTTCATTTCTACCTGCCATTACAGAAGGGTTCCTTCAGATGGAACGTGATAGGTACACAGCGCTTTACAGTTTTCAAGACACTTCTACATATATTGCTCATAGAATCCAGGCTGTTTTAAAAAATCACTTTAGAAAGGCTGAGACAGGAAAGTAGCCAATAATGTGTCTGCTCTTGTTCAATGACATTTATCCATGAACTGTATTTGTCTGGTAGCAGCTGAACCTGAGGTAGCAGACAAGCCACAAACAAAGCAGGGACGAGGAGACGAGGAGGGGGTAAGGAACAGAGCTACCTGCCGGAAAGATAGAAACGCACTGCTCTGGGCAACGCTGTCCAGGAACGCTCAGCTCCAGAGCTGGACGGCTCTCAAGGCTGCAGATGATCAGGGCAGAAGCCCGGGGGACCCTTATCACCCAGAAAGGAATCTAAAACCAGACAGATGAAATTGGACACCGAGAGAAATTCGAGGTCAAGGACACCATAGCCAGAAGTGGCCAAGATACGCAAAACAAGAACAGAACAGAACAGGAAAATGGAGAGAAGGAAGGAACATCGAATTAGGGAACCGAGCGCGGCTGCAGGGGCCAGGCCAGCGCATGGCCACTTTTTTTCCTGCGGCGCAGCTGGCATCATCCTCTCACCATTTTCTCCTTTGGGAGGAATCAACGCCACGGTTTCAAGCTTCAACCTCCCCCGTTGACTCTTGTCTTGATTCCGAGAGAAACCATGCCTTGGGTAAAGGTGTCTTTAAGGATCTGTTGCATGCTTTCGTATTTCCTTTTATCAAAATAATAGGCCACCATCTCAGATTAGCTTAATAGGTTTGTCGTATCAGTTTAAAATATTAAGAAATATTTTTCTCATAGTTTTTATGTGGTGGAAAGATGGGTGCGGGTTAATGAATATTCTTTGCTACGGCCAGAGAAAATAAAAAAGGGCCCACACAGTTCTGAAAGCACATTTTTAATCCCCTTCATTACCAGACTAGAAAGGGTATCAGTTGTCTTCTTCCTAGACATACAGTAATGAGTACCAGGCTTGAGTCCTTATCGCCCGCCTTCATTCCTATGCACTAAAGCAGCTTACCAAGCCCGATGCTCTCCACGTGACTCGGCTCTGCGTTCCATCCACGGAAGAAAGCGCCACGCTGCGTCCTATTTGCAAGGCCTATTCCTTTCACCTTCTAAGTCACATTTGTTATCTCTCTTGTCACAGAAGCTGATTCGACAACACATATTCAGTTATATCTTCCCCTTCATCTCACGCCGCAGCCAGCATGAAGGGACGCACCTGGCATTTAAACCTGGGTGCTGAAATGCCTCGTGGCTTAAACCGCTCGCTAAGGATTCCCACTTACATCTTTGCAGCAGCTACATTTTGGTAAACGAGTGATCTGTGCTTCTTGAATGGAGAGGCTGGCCATTTCCCTGCAGCCATATTCTCCTTGTGGGCGATCCCTTGAGCATTCTCCTTAAGTGGTGCTTAGAAGATGCCCAGGGGTTCTGAACACAAGGCCAGACACTAGCATCAGTTTTCTGCATTGATGGAATCCTACTCCTACTGCTGATCACAAGACAAAGAAGCAGCAAGGGGGAATGGGGCGGGGCCAAAGCCTGGGTGTTGAGAGGAGGGGCAGGGGGCGGAGTGAGGAGGGGTAATTGCTGATCTCCAGTGCAGCTGCCCCTCTGTAGAACAATCCTGGGGAGTGGGCCTGGCTGCCAGGAGAGGTTCTGGCAGGTCGGTAGGGAGGGTGGGCAAGGGGGGCCCAGGCACAAGGTTCAAATGCCAAGCAATCTCAGGGACAAACAGGCAGTACCTCTGGTAGCAAACGAAGCCATCAGGCACCCTGAGGGATGAGCTGAACCCACCGTGGGATCTCAGGCAGGGCCTCCAAAGGCAGCAGGTGTGACAGGACCAGCACCATGGGTGAGGCAGTGTGCGGGCACACAGGGCCCCGAGCTTGTTTGAGGCTCTGCTGCCGCCATCTTGAAATTTAAAATAATTCTTTCACTAGGGACTTGGCATTTTAATTTTTTAAATTTTATTTATTTTAGTTTTTACTGTTCCAGTCCTAAAAAATGCAACCTGGATTAGGGAGGGGAGGTCAGTGTTTCGTCTAAGGTGATGGGATCCCAGCCAACAATTTAGGGCTTGGGGTAAAACTTCCCCCAATTTCACAATCTCCATCACTCTCTCTCTCCTTCCCCTGCTTGATGTTTCTTTACAGCAGTCTTCACTTCCTGAAATTAAAGTGATTCTTGTTTACTTTGTTTATTGCCCATCTCCCTTTTGCCTGTAGGAAGCCAGGACTTTGTCTATCTTGTTCACTGCAGCATCTCCAATCCCTACAACAGTGCCTGGCGCATGCAAACAAGTGCTGAATGAATGACTAACTTCAGGCCTTGGGAAAGGTAAGACCCCAGGATCCCAGAGGTCCTGCTGCATTCCATGGGGATGTGGGCAGAGTCTGGAAGTAACTCAGTCCTGTGCAGAGTCTCAGGAAGAAGAGGAGCTCTGTGTCAGGAGGAGAGGATCCTGTGTCTAGGGAGAGATCTGCCATAAGGGTGAGATCGGTGGATATGTTGCAGGTGGGAGAATCACTAGGGAACCTGAGGCAGGTGAAGGTAGCGTAAATAAGATTGGAGGTTGGTAACACTCAATTGTTTTTTTTTTTCTTTTTTTTTTTTTTTGCTGCCTGAGAGTAATATCCAAATTGGCAATTGATATGCCAGCTTACGTTGGCTTGTTCCAAAGGTAAAGCTAAAGTGGAAATGTGCTAAGTTACTGACCCAGCAGAGTAGAAGCAACTTCCAAAGTTTCACAAAAGTGTCTACTGATTAGAATTGCCTATGGGGCTTGATTTAAGACCCCCACTGATGAGGCCACCACCCTGTAACATTTTAGGATTGTCAGAGCACGAGCTTATGTCAATGCACTTCTCGTTATCTGTCAGTGCACTGTGCTCACGAGGCCCTGGATCCTGAGGTGCAAATGCATGTAGGGGTGACCTGAGCCTGGAGTGTACCTGGGACTCATGAGCGACAGCTCTGAACCTTTGGAACTGTTTTCAAAATGTTCCAAATGAAACAGACTTTTCTCTTTATGATCTGAGCACTTCCAAAATATTTTCTTATCTCTGAACTAGCCTCCCACCTCCCCCTGACTTGCATGATGGAAAAACCGAGGTGCTGTAGCTGTGGTTTTAATAAACGATAAGCTTGTGTCCCTGTGAGCAAAACATCATAAATTTTGGGCCGGGCGCGGTGGCTCACTCCTGTAATCCCAGCACTTTGGGAGGCTGAGGTGGGCAGATCATGAGGTCAAGAGATTGAGACCATTCTGCCCAACATGGTGAAACCCCATCTCCATTAAAAAAAAAAAAAATACAAAATTTAGCTGGGCATAGTGGCGCGTGCTTCTAGTCCCAGCTACTCCAGAGGCTGAAGCAGGAGACTCCCTTGAACCCGGGAGGCGGAGGTTGCAGTGAGCCGAGATCGCGCCACTGCACTCCAGCTTGGTGACAGAGCAAGACTCCGTCTCAGAAAATTTGGAGGCATTGGCATTGAAGAAATATGTTGATTTCCAATTAGCCTGAATGACATGTTGGAAAACTAGGTAAAGCAAAAAAAAAAAAAAAAAAAACCTTTAATCAGCAAACCTGCTGCTGTGCCCAGTAGGGTCACTCCTCCTGGTCTCAGGTTAGATGAAACTTTCACCTCCACCAGTCAGAGCAGGTGAGCACCAAAGGATGAGAGACTGTTGGGTTTGTCATTTAGGCAGGATGTGAGTTTCATTTAATAAGGAGGAAATTATGTTTTCAAGTGTTTTGTTTTTTCTAGCTTTATTGAGGTATAATTGACAAATAATTGTGTGTTTAAGGCATACGTGATGTTTTCACATATGTATACATTACAAAATGGTTACCACAATCAACCTAATTAATATATCCATCACCACTTTGGGAGGCCGAGACGGGCGGATCACGAGGTCAGGAGATCGAGACCAGCCTGGCTAACATGGTGAAACCCCGTCTCTACTAAAAAAAAAATACAACAAACTAGCTGGGCAAGGTAGCGGGCGCTTGTAGTCCCAGCTACTCGGGAGGCTGAGGCAGGAGAATGGCGTAAACCCGGGAGGCGGAGCTTGCAGTGAGCTGAGATCTGGCCACTGCACTCCCGCCTGGGCGACAGAGCGAGACTCCGTCTCAAAAAAAAATATATATATATATATATATATATCCATCACCTCCCACAGTTACTTAACTTTGTGTGTGTGGTGAGAACATGTAAGATCTGCTCTCTTAGCAAATTTCTAGTATAGAATACAGTAACTGTAGTTGCCATGCTGTATGTTAGAGCTCCAGAACTTCTTTAACCTGCCTAAAATGTTGAGCCCTTTGACCCCATCTTTCCACCCCTGCCCCATTCCTCCTGGCAGCTATTATTCCACTCTCTGCTTCTATGAGTTTGACTTTTTTATTCTATAGAAATGAGATCATCTAGTATTTTTCTTTCTGTATGTGGCTTATTTCACTTAGCACGTCCTTCAAACTCATCCATGTTGTCTTGGATGACAGGATTACCTTGTTGTTTTAAGGCTCAGTAATATTCCATTGTGTATATACACCACATCTTCTTTATCCATTCATCATCAATGGACGTTCAGGTAGCTTCCATATCATAGCTACTGGGAACAGTGCTGCAATGAACATGGGAGTCCAGATGTCTCTGATGATGATTAAGTATTTTATTTTTGCCTTCTCTACAGCATAGTGGTTAAGTCCAAGATCACTGAAGCCAACAAGCCTGGGTTCAAATCCCAGCTCTGATACTTGTTAGCTCTGTAACCTTTAGCAAATTAACTTCTCCGTGCCTCAGTTTCCTTATCTGAAATATGAATTCCTAACATATTGGGGAGGATTCAATGAATTTATACATATAAAACACTTAGAATGGGGCTTGGTGTATCCTAAGAATTCAATGTATTTTGGCTATTCTTGTCATCTCATTATTCTTGTCACCATTTTTTCAGCCCATCTCTTCTGATGGGGAAATCAATGTCTATTCTCTCATTTATCCTATTCCTGTTTGGATTTACAGCTCTTGAGGCAATGGTGTGGATTGAGTTTTATGACATTTCTCATTTTTTCATCTATTACTTAGTCAGTAAAGATCTCTGCAGTTTAGAAAAAGGCATAGCATGAACGTCTTTAGTGCAGGGAATGGAATGAGTGCTGATTCTGACCTCTGGAGGCCTGACCTACTGATCACAGTGTCACGGCTGAGTTTCCCGCCTGTTAGACACAAGCTGTTTAACGTGGTGACCAAATATATCAGGTGACAGGCAAAGAAAGATGAACTATGGATGTGGAGAATACCATTTATGATGTTCATTTAGGGTCCCCTAGAGTCAAATCAAGTCTAAGACTCACTGGAAAGAATAAGAACCAAATCAAACCTGTTATCACAGTGGAACATCTCTTTCCAAGGCACCTTATAACCAGGCATAACTCCAAGTCATGTAATCTGCAAAACGGAGATAATTACACCTGCCTGCTCTGTGTCACACAGAGGCAGTGTGAGGATTAATTAAATAATGACTGCCAAGAACACCGAGCTCCTTTGAGATAAACGCTCTACAAATGCAATCTTAGATGATTAGTCAAAATTTTATTCTGTAAATATCAGGACAGACCTGCAGCTTATGAGACCACGTTCATAAAGACCACATCTGCACTGCTGGAATTCCCCCAGAGGATAGAAGGCATGTCTGGAAAATTCCTGACCACCAAACTAATACATTTCTAGAGAACCTTTGTTGTATATAGTCCCACATAACTCGACACATGCTTTCTGAACTGTTATCAGAGTCTCACACCAGGTGCCTGCATTTGGAGTCGTATCTTCCATAGTGACATTGCTCCCTTCCAAATGAATATCTCTTCTGTGGTTGGGGCTTCATTCAGCTGATTCCACTTCACGTGACTTTATCTTCATCATTGTAGGGTGACCCTCCCAGTTTTCCCAGAATGCAGGACTTTCAATGCTAAAACTGGGGCTAGTCCTGGGAAATCAGGGTCAGCTAGTCAACCTAACATGGTGTGCAATAATAATGATACTGTGTTGCTTTGTAACCTCCTGGAATTTACTTCTGAGTCTTGGTAACCTGTTCTATAAAATATTGAGGTCAAAACTGATAACAAGAAATTATTTTGTGAAAGGTGAAGTTCTAAATTATTTATGCTTAATACCACAACTCCTGAAAGAAGGCATTATCATTACATCCATTTGACAGACGAGGCACATGAAGATAAGGGAATTTGCTTAATGTTACTCAGCTGGCAAATTGGCAGGGCTGGAGTGCCTCGCCAGGTGATGAGGTACCAGGCCCCTGTTCTTAAGCATCATGCCATACTGGCTGTCTAAGAGAACTTCTAGGGCTCAGAGTTGATAATTTTCATATAAAAAGAGGCCATTTTGTTTCTTTATTTCTATCTATTGTAACAATAAACTAAGGGGACATATCTGTTCTTTTTCTCTGATTGAAAAAGCAAAACACCGTAGGACTCCCTGTGCAAAATGAGCAGCAAATCTGTTCTCTCTCTTTGGATTGCTCCCCTCCCACTGAACCGTCCCGTGCTGCAGCCCACACCAGACAGGCGAGATGATGCTCCTTGCTTGACCGGCTGAGCTGCAGCTCTCTATCCACTGGGTCAGAATTGGAACAGGCATCCAGCGCCTCATGAATGCAGACCTTTCCCCACTCCACTCCTCAAAAACTCAGGTATCCTGGGGTTAAGCTTCTTTTTCTTTTTCAAACTGCAGATAAAAAGTACTGGCTACAACTCCTTTCCATTGCAATTGAGTTACCGGCTCACAGTCCCAAGTTTGGTCAAGCAAGGAGCATCATTGCTCCTGTCCTGTGTGGGCTGCAGCACGAGCCAGTTCAGTGGGAGAGGAGCACTCAAAAGAGAGAGAACAGATTTGCCGCTCATTTTGCACAGGGAGTGTTTGCTATGCAGCTGCCGCAACAAAACACCACAGACTGGGTAGTTTAAACAACACACTTATTTTCTCACAGTTCTGGAGTCTGGAGGTTCAAGATCTGGATGCCACCATGGCCAAGTTCTGATGATAACCCTCTTCCTGGCTTAAGGGTTAGCTGGCTGCCTTCTCACATGTGTAGGAGTGAGAGGGCGAGCCGGTGAGCTCTAGTGTCTGTCTCCTCCTATAAGGAAACTAATTCCATCATGAGGGACCCACCGTCACGACCTTATCTAAATCTCATGATCTCCAAAGGCCACATCTCCAAATAGCATCACATTAGGCATTAGGGCTTCAACATATGAATTTTTTTTTTTTGGTGGCGGGGAAAATCACAACTCAGTCCATAGCAAGAGCTAATTGACTATCTTCAGGGTAATCACTCCACTCTAATGGGGGAGAACTAACTCTGGTAACTTAAAGGTTATTTTTTCCCCTTATTGTGCCTAAACCAAAGTGGCTTTCTGATCCCCGTCTTTTTTCTGTATAAAAAGAGCAAAAAGTAATTTTCGTGTGCAGGAGAGGTTCTCATTCTACCTGTGAAAAATAGTATCAGCGTACTTAGTTTGGGGCTTAGTGTTTTAAGGATGGTAGCTCCAAGAGGCCTTAGCATATAACATTCCTACCCTTGATTTTGAATTCAAAATTCAGACTGAAGTGGCTCAATCAAAGCAAAGTATTATTTTTTTTCCATTCTATAATTAGCCATCGCCAATAGCTAGTTGTCTAGCTGTTAATTCCTGTTTATATCCTGTAGTTCTTCAGCACATGCAGAATCGCTGTCACAAATCAGGGAGCGGAAAACAGACATCATGTGAAACACAGGGGAATGTGATTGGCTTGCTGAGCCAGAAAGATTAGGCCTCCGAACAAGTGGTCTCTGATTAACTCTGAATTCTGACTGATTGGAGGTGTTTCACACATCAACAAATTCTACGGATGTTTCTATCGTCCACCTTTGGTTTGTTTTCATCACTATGCCCAGCCATTCCACCACTCAAGCTTTGGTTTCATGAAAAAAGCAAAACATTAAAACGTTTAATATGTGTTTGTGCTATCACGCCACCTCCCTGGAAACACCAGTCATTTTCTGAGGAGAGTAAAAACTAGGTTAATTATGGGAGCCTATGCCAGAGGTGACCTGGCACGAATCCCACCTTCCATGCTTTTTGTTGGTTGTCTTTGTCTTAGGGTTTTTGCAAGAATTAAATAAAATAATTTGCATATGTAAAGTGCTTAACATGGTGCCATGTGCAATGAATATTAGTTCATTTAATTATTTTAATAATCCTGTGGAAAAAGTTGTTTTCCCTTTGTATGACATAAGAACAGGCAGCTGAATGAATATTTGTTGAATGAAGATTATCTAGACCAGTGGTTTCCAGAATTTCGGATTTCAAGGCTCATTAAAACTAAAAAGGAAATTGGGATTGATGCGGGACTGCTTTTTATTTTTCTAAGCTGAGGCATGTGAAAATTAATTTCCAGCTCTAGCAACAATATGGTGTTACAAACAAAAGAAGTTGTACTGCAGCTATAATATAGAATTAAAACAGAATAGATTTAACTTATGGAAAGGCATGTCTTTACTGCTGTTTTTTTTGATTTGTTGAGGAATGGTGGAAGTAAGGTGGTCTGGCAGAGGACACGAACTCACATTTAGAAATCTCTAATCCCATTCAAACCTTTGCCTCCATAAACTGTCTGAGCCAAGTTGTTGTCGTTCCTAATTTTAGGGATCCTTGGGCATGAAGATTTCACAGTCTTCCTGGCAGCTTCTTCCAAAGTTTAATCATGCTTAAGTTATGTCTGAGCCGCCAGAGGATTGAATCCAACCAATGAAAAAAGGCAGCCTGACCTGTCTGCCTTCTGGGCGGGCTGTGCCTTCTGAGGTGTTCACATGTATAATCAAATCTCCTTGTGGTCATTCAGATTTGAAGATGAGCCTCACTCAGAGCAAGCAGTCCTAGAATTAAAAAGAAAAAAAAGTAAGCAATATGTGACTCTAACTGAAGGCTTTTTGCCCATTCCCTCTGGGAACATATAAGAATTCTGGAAGTATTTGAATCTATATAATATCCTTATGTCAAGTCATGAGATCTTCAATCAGAGTAAATATGAAATTACAGTAAATATGAAATCAGAGTAAGTATGAAATATGTCATGGTCTGGTATACCTCAACATAAAATCCCACACAGCCATTTGAGCCACTGGGTATGTTTTACTCTTCATAGAAATTTCTGGGCCTCATAAAAGGACTTTTCATGTAGAGTAGTTATAAGAAAATGAAGTCAGACTCTCTCCACTTGACATTTGTCACAATCATTGCAATGATATAGTTTGGGTATTTGTCCCCTCCAAATCTGATGTTGAAAATGGATCCCCAAAGTTGGAGGTAGGGTCTGGTAGGAGGCGTTTGGGCCAATGGGATGGATCCCTCATGAATGGCTTAGTGGCCTTCTCATGATTAAGTTCTCACTCTTAGTTCCTGTGAGATCTGGTTATTAAAAAGACTCTGGCACTTCTCTCCTCTCTTTCTCGCTTCTGCTCTCACCATGTAACACACTGACTCCCCTTCCCCTTCTGCCATGACTGGAAGCTTCCTGAAGCTCTTACCGGAAGCAGATGCTAGCACCATGCTTCTTGTACAGCCTACAGAGCTGCAAGCCAAATAACCCCATTTTCTTTAGAAATTACCTGGCCTTGGGTATTCACAAGGGTTTCCAATCTTTTGGCTTCCCTGGGCCACACATAAAATACACTAATGATAGCTGATAAGCAAAAAGAAATTGCAAAAAGAAAAAAAAAATCTCATAATGTTTTGAGAAAGTTTACGAATTTGTGCTAGGTAGAATTCAAAGCTGTCCTGAGCTTCATGAGTCCCATGGGCCGCAAGCTGGACAAGCTTACTTTATTGCAACACAGACTAAGATATGCAAGGATCTGAAGTTTGTTGCTACTCAGAATGTTCAGTAGTAATCTGGGAGGCTATATATTCCTTTTGGGGAAGGGTCAAGTAAAATAGGAGGACTGACTTTATTTGTTAAGAAGATTAATTTATGTTACAGATAAGTTCCACAGTGGGGCTGAATTCTCTTTATCCTTTTTTTTTTTTTTTTTTTTTTGAGATGGAGTCTTGCTCTGTTGCCCAGGCTGGAGTGCAGTGGCCGGATCTCAGCTCACTGCAAGCTCCGCCTCCCGGGTTTACGCCATTCTCCTGCCTCAGCCTCCCGAGTAGCTGGGACTACAAGCGCCCGCCACCTCACCCGGCTAGTTTTTTGTATTTTTTTTTTTAGTAGAGACGGGGTTTCACCGTGTTAGCCAGGATGGTCTCGATCTCCTGACCTCGTGATCCGCCCGTCTCGGCCTCCCAAAGTGCTGGGATTACAGGCTTGAGCCACCGCGCCTGGCCTCTTTATCCTTTAAAAATAAAAGCACAGTACCAAAAATCCATCATTTTTTTTTGTTTCTTTTAAGTTGGGTCTATACAAGGCAGCTAGTTACAGAATATGTTTCATTATTTGCATCCATTTGGTGTCTACATATAGCCTGAGAATGGTGAGAAGATTCGAGAGAACACGAATTTAACTTGAAATAAATTTAGAGGACAATCAAAAGAATTATTCTAAGACTCTTCCTGATATAACAAATCAATAGAAATTTTGAAGTAAAAGTTGGGCTAAGGCTTTCTTACTCTTCAGTGTCTTATTAAATCATGTTTTACAGTCATTTACCCTTCAGTCCTTACCTAAAATGACATCTTTTCTGTAGCCTCCAATCAGGACAGATGATTCAACAGAAGAGTTGAAATTGTTATTATACTAGAAAGCTTCAACATCTGGGTTCACTGTATCTGAATGTGAACAGAAAACGACATTATAAAATATCAACCTGTAGTCTCAATCATCAGGATATTTACATATTTTAGTGTTTTTTTTTAAAAAAAACCACCTTCAAATGAGTCTAATGAATTTCTATACACACATACATACACAGACATTCATGCCGTGAACCAGGGAATTGCCAAAAGCACACTCCCCTTTGTGACTAAATGTTACCACTACATTAAAATGTTTTCTAGTTCTGAATCAATAAAGAAAGGTTTATGTTAAAAAAAAAAAAAAGAAAAAGCTCCCAAGAACCCGACAGACAGCTGAAAAACAGGAAATATGTTGGCTTTAATCAATATACACCATTTTAAGTGAAAGCATCACTCCTCAGAAAAGGGAGTGTGCTTTGGGGAAGGCAGAAAGACGTTGTTCTGTTGGGGGTTTTCTCTTATCCAGGTGACTCTTTGTAATAAATTCTGAAAACTAAAATTAAACAGTAAATGTAGATTCCCTCTATCATATGTGGGTGTTTTGAGTAAAGTCCTAATTGTGCCCTTTGTCCTCCTCCCTCAGAAAATAGAATCTTTAAACAAACAGGGAAGGGCCCAAGACTATACGAATTCACTCAATAGGACTCTTGCCAAAAGGAAGATGTATCACTGTTAAAATGGAAATGGCTCTAGTGGGCTTTCACAATCTAATGCCCCTGCTTTTAGCAAATTCAAGAAACTAGGACATTACTGGGTCCATATCCTATCAAGGGATTCTCTTTTGAATACAAAGCACAGCCTAGACTGTGTGAAGGACATCTGAGAAGGCCACAGAAACAGAGCAGGGAGAATGGTGGTAGTGTTTAAAGAAAACCTTCAGTGGAGTGATTGGAAACCAAAGCCGTGTAAGGATAATGCTTTCCAGGATGATTTAAACAATCATCCTCAAAGGTGCAACTCTCTAAGTGAGTATGGACCATGTCTCCATAATGCTGTGTCTTTGCTAATGTATTACAGCATTAGTGCTATTTATAATCAACAAAATTACTAACACTGTAATCATGCCAGTTTGGTGATAGTAATTATGACAGAATAAACAGCAGTCAGAATGCCTTTGCTGCAGTTATTGATGTTGATGGCAAACACAGCCAAGGAAGGTTTGTTTTGTTTGTTTTTTCCCTTTTTCAGGAAGCCATCCAAGCAGGCAGAACCTGCAAGTGTTGGCCAGGAGAACGGTTTTATATACCTTTTAAAATTAGACTTCCTGAAAGGAGATGTCACAAAGGTTCATTGGCGAAGATTTGTAAATAGTTCACTTATTTTAAAAACTAATCACATATATGTTTCTGTAAATTATACTTGCAAACATATGCATTCCACCATTCCCCCTCGTGGAAAGGCTGTGGCTAATCCATATTTGGAGCTGACACCCTTTCTGGGTCCCCTCTTTAGCGAGATCACACACATGTGCTGCTGCCCCACCGAAGCGCCTGCGCATTAGAGTTCCTTCTGTACTACTCTGAGCAGTTCCTTATGCGTCTCTTACCACTGGTGTTGGCTAAAAAATAACATCCAGAGACTTTGCTATCTATAATTAAGAGCTCTAGTGCTACTAGTGATATAAGGATTGAACTGATTGAGAAACAGACATTTTATCTTCTGGTTGGCTTTATTTCCTTGTGGATTAAATTATGAGTGAATGTTTCTCTCATTTCATACTTTCCCCATAAGTGGTCTTTTCTACAGCAAAATTACTACTCATTCTTAATAACTACCAGATGATAAAGTGAGCTGTCTATTTGGGAGACAGTGGGTATGCATTCCAATTATTCCATTCATCGTGTTTGCAGGACAGCAAAGGGGAGGGATTTCTGGGGTCTCTGGAGAGGGTGGCTTAAAAGACTACAGGAAGTTAGTATCAACGCTTTGCTTCTTGATGGAAGACAGCTTCATGATAGCTCTGGGATTGAATAGGCAAAGGCAAATAAAACAAAATCAATCGCCTTACAGTTAGGAGCTCTGTTAAACAGAGCACTTGTTTGAGCTGGTTTTTAAAAGTCCATGCCCTTTGACTCAGCAATGAACATTTCTAGAGATTTATCTTAAGGAAATAACTAGATCAGCAGTGAACATTTCTAGAGATTTGTCTTAAGGATATAACTAGATCCATGGCAGAGATGTGCATTCAAGGATATTGTCCACATCATTGTTTATCATAGTCCCTATCTTGGCTCTGAACAGGAGAGATTAGGACTTGTCTGGATACAGGTAGTTTATTTCCAAGATGATCCTGGGAAGCAAGAGGCAGAGAGTAGGGAAGAGGGAAAAAGCAAATGTAGTGACGCTGATGCCTTGGGCTGCCAGGACTCAAATCCACAGCGCCCTCTCGCGCGACACTCACAAGGTCTCCTGAAGCGTTTATTCACCAGTTCTGTCCCCACTGGTTGAAGGTTGTTTGCGGGGGGGGCTGGGGGGGGAGTGCAGGGAAGACTCCCCTTTGCCTCAAGGCTCTTTAGCATCGGAAAAGGGAAAAGCCGCTGTGCTGGCTTTTCCATGTGGGGCTGTCAGTACCAGGTGAGGCTGAGCTCTCATGACAATGTTCATTGCAGCTATGGCTGAAACCAGAGGCAGGTCAAAGAACACAACCCTGGGAAGCAGAGGCGTCCATTATTATAAGCCGAACTGGAAACACCCAGAAGATCCACTCACTGAAAACTGTTTAAATAATTCTTACAGATACACACAGCAGAGGGTTTTGTAGTCACTGGCAATTATGATGTCTGTATTTATTTATGGACATAAAGAGGCATGTGCCAACAATAAAAAACATGTTACAAAGCAGGATATATACTATTTTTTAAAATCTATAAATGTACAGATGTACCGCAGGTTATGAAACACACAACAGATATGAATTTGTTTTATGCAAATTGCTCCATAAGGTACATAATTTAATTTTAGAGATGTGGACACTTGTACATCCAGTGCAAGGCTAAACATGGGACACACATTTCAGAGCCCCACAACCCCTTTCCCATGCCCCTCACTGTGTCCCCACCTGTCTCCGTCACCTGCTGTGATCTCTGTGTGTCAGCCACGCTAATTCCATGTTGTTTGTGTCATTTCCCCTTTACTGCCTTCTAATCACAACTGGAAAGTGCTGATAAGGACAGAGGCTAGGAGTGTATTTGAAGGCTTAAAGGAAAAGATCCACCACCCCTAGTACAAAGTTGGTGGCTAGACACGGGTGGCTCAATAATTTTAAAGATCTTGTCTTTTTTTTTTTTTTAAATCATTTTAAAAGGAACGATAACACCATGAATGGTGATACAAAAAGCCGCAGAAGCAAATCGAAAGCATTTCAATGTATATGAAATACGATTTACTTAAGACCTTTGAAAAACTGATGATTGCATAAATTGCATAAGTTGGAAGATGTCTCTATTCCCTAGGGAAAGTGATTTTCTCTGGATTGGTGGAATTTCAAATTATCTTTCTTTGTTGGCATTTTCCCAATATTTCTCAAAAATTATGTTAGTTAAGAAAGCATGATGATGACAGAGACAGGGATGAAAGACACAGCATCTTTTTAGTCACTTGCAGTTATTGTGGGAAATTTCCATTAATAAACACAAAGAGGCCGTTCCAGGGCATCTACGTAGGGATCTGTTGGAAGGAGCAAGCTGAGGCGGTGTTTCATAGCACTTCAGATAAAACAGAGAAAATGGCAATTCCGATTGTCTATGTTAACAGTGAGGGAGAGTGGCTTATAGTGATTATGGACAAAGCTCCTCCTCGCCACCCCCTTTAATCCCTGACATCTCCTCTAGCCATCCTAAAAGGCGGTGCCTGGGTGACCTTGCAAGCGGCAAGTGTCTGGCTGGGATCTCACCTCTTTCCGTGATAACACAAAACTAGCCTTTTGACCTCATAGCAGAGCAAGGCCAGGTGGTCTGGAACGTGGTTAGCCACAAGCTGACTTTCTAACCAGCCTATTTTTTCCCTCTGACAACACTGGGCAGTTTAGTGAATCCAGATGGTGATTCCCCACATGCGAACTGTTTTTCTATGTGAAATAAATGCCAGCTGTATCTAGCTGATCAAACTAATGTAAACTTGTTGATTATGGGTGCTCCTTTAAGAACACTCTTCCTGGTTACTTTTTAAAACTAGATGGTATCTTACATCTTTAGAATACAATCGCAATTATTTCCTAATTATTTTTAAATGATGCTATTTAAAAAGTGCTGTGTAGTTAAAAAATGTGTATGTGCCCCAGCTGAATGCAGCTATAACAAATCCTATGAATTGAAGTTAATAAATATTTAGACTTTTCAGTGCATAAAAAAATGAAGGTTGATGGGCACTGAGAAGAACGGGGACATTATTTAAATGTCATGCATTTTAATGGAAGAAATAGTTTGGTCGTTGTCCTCCCTTTCTTCAAAGCAATGATTTTCAGGCTTGGATTTTCAACACCTCATGCACTTGCCAATTATCCCAAGGGAGGCCACAGAATTGCCATTGCCTTGTGTTCAGCTCATCGCATTCATTGATTTAATAAGTCTACCTGGGCATTTTTCAAAGCCAGTAATTGAAAATGTAGCCTGACAGGTTAGCAGGAGTGGCAGGGCCTGGGCAGCAGGGGTAGAGTGGAGGAGGGTGACTACTTTCTCATCAGCAACTGTAGCAGGTGCATCAAATGCTAGCACCCAAAATGCTGACCTAGGGGCTACCCAGAGACCAGGGGACAGAAGACAGATGCATCCCTTCTGGGCCCTGACTGGCCTCAGAGGAGAGCTCAGAGGCAGGTGAGTGGTAGGAGACTCATGTGCCAAAATCACCCTGTTTGCCACAAACCCAATAAGGTTCAAAAGCAACCAGGTTACAGAGGCCATGTGTTATTTTTTTCCTTTTCTTTTCCTCATTACCTGAAATTATTTTGTGTGTGTGTGAGATGGACTGTTTTAAGCTCAGTGAATCCAGATCTATTTCTATGCATCCATTATTATTGTTGGTAGCAGTAATGGGATTTTAAAATATTAACGGATGTTTCCACCTCTCTGCAGTGTTTTCTGCTGCTGTCTCCATTCCTTCAGGTATCCAGGCAATTGTGTGCTCATTATCTCAGGAAGGATGTGATTCTGCGGGAAGCAGGGGAGAGAGAAGTGTGAGCAAGCCAAACCTCGGGCCTCAGGGGAGATTGTCAGGGCTTTGAGGAAAAACAAAATATTTGGGAAGAAGGATATTATAAGGGAAGTAAGGCTCCTTCGAGGACTGGAAGGGATTTCCCCAGACTAGGTGAGGAGGCCAAAGAGCAGAGGACAGGTGTTTCCTTCCTGTTAATACCTGGCTAGCCCTAGAGATGATCTTAGGACGCAGTGACAGATGAGAAAAGCTGACTGAGCCCAGGGACAGGAAGGCCCCAGAGGGCCTTCAGAGAGAATATGGGAAGAGGGGCTGTAGATAGCCTCACAGGAGCCTGTGCACCTCCCAGGAAGCATAGACACAGCAGGGAGGGAGTGCGGCCTAAACGTGCCAGTTGGACAGAAAGAAAGGATGTCACTTGCAGCCTATGCGGATCAACAACTGAGGGCAAGTGGACACCCCAGCAGACATCTGTGTGGAGAGATTACCCTGGCAACCAGGCGACTCCTACCACATCCACACCCTGGGACTCTGTGAACCCCCAGTATTCCATAGGAAGGAAACACAAGAGTGACTGAGATTGAGTTTCTAGGCTTAAAATAGACATTAAGTTCAGTGGTAGAAAGTTTACATTTTTTTGTACATTTGAATTACGAATACGATTCATGTCACCTAGTGTTATTTGTCCTTACCAGATGGTGTGGATGTTAGAATTATGAAACCTATCATTATAGATTTCACTGTTCCAAAACATTTCCATGCATTAAAAAAAAAAAAAAAAGTGAGCTCCTCCAAAAGTGTGTGCGGTTTGGAGGAAGGCTATTATCCTTACAACAGAGATGAGGATGCTGGAAGACGGGGGGAGAGGTGAAGGAATGTGTTTAACATCACACAGCTGGTATCCACATCCTGTTTCAGGGGACCCTTTTAAAACCATCCTACCACCATCTTCTCCCACACCTACCACTTCTTGTACCCCTTCTCTACCATAGAAATAACACATTTCACATCCTTTTTAGCATAGCACATCTTTTTAGAGATTTTTGCAGTCTTTTAAAACAAATCAAATAGTGTATTTGAAACAAAACCAAGGCATCAAGGCAATGGAACAAAGCACATTTCACCTACCGCCACAGCTCTTAAGTTAGTATTACCACATTAGTAAGTCTCCAGAGACTTTGGAGACCACCTGCTACAGTCCCCTTCCACCTGTAATGAGAAAGATAGTCATTGTTCAAGGCCACACAGTCAGGTAGGGGCAAACTGGCGGGGTAATAAAACCTGGCCTCCTTATCTACTGTTCAATACTCTTTCCTATACACTAGATTTCCAGTTAGCTTGAGCAAAAATAAGTTCAAACTTTGATGAATTTAGCAATGTTCCCCAAACTCTATTTGTAAAAAATAGCCCTTGAACCAAAAAAAAAAAAAAAAAAGTTGGCATATAATGCTCTCTTTACTTGAGATGCTTTAAAAATTTCTTCTGTAGAAAAAAGTAGTCACGATAAATTTCTCATATTGAAAATGTCAAGCTCTATTTGTTATATGATGATGTCAGTGACTATAAAATATGAATTTCTGCTTGAGGATAGAAACTCTACAAAGATTTGGATTCTAATATCTGTTGAGATATGAGTGATAACTAGGAAGTTGCTTTACTTGAGTTGTTTTGAAATAGTTGTTATGACTGTCATTGTTCATTGCAAGTCTGTATATGTGCATGTCTGAAACGGAGATTGCAGTTACTGATAATTGTACTCATATTTGTCACTGTCACCAAACTCCAAAACGGATATTGCCAAAGGGTTCCATTGTCATGCAAGACCTTGCGGCTGACAATGGGAAGGACAAGACGCCACTATTTGTTGAGTATCTACTATGTGTGGGACCATACCAGGAAGATAGAGTACTTCTACTTCTGTAGAAAATTGGCAGAGCTGAACAAACATTTGCAAAATTGCTCAGCATCACTAATGATCAGAGAAATGCACATCAAAACCACAATGTGATACCACCTTTACTCCAGCAAGAATGCCCATAATAAAAAAAATCAAAAATAATAGATGTTGGTGTGGATGCAGTGAAAAGGGAACACTTCTACATGGCTGGTGGGAATGTAAACTAATACAATCACTATGGAAAACAGTGTGGAGATTCCTTTAAGAACTAACAGTAGAACTACCATTTGATCCAGTGATCCTGCTACTGGGTATCTACCCAGAGGAAAAGAAGTCATTATACAAAAAAGATACTTGCACACGTATGTTTATAGCAGCACAATTCGCAATTGTAAAAATATGAAACCACCCCATATGCCCACCAATCAAAGAGTGGATAAAGAATTGTGGTGTATATACATATATATATATATATATACACACACACACACACACATATTATATGTATACACACACACACACACACACAGTGGAATACTACTCAGCCATAAAAAGGAATGAATTAATGGCATTTGCAGCAACTTGGATGGAACTAGAGACTAGTATTCTAAGTGAAGTAACTCAGGAATGGAAAACCAAACATCATATTTTCTCACTCATAAGTGGGAGCTAAGCTATGAGGATGCAAAGGCATAAGAATGATACAATGGACTTTGGGGACTCAGATGGAAAGGGTGGGAAGGCGGTGAGGGATAAAAGACTATAAATTAGGTTCAGTGTATACTGCTCGGGTGATGGGTACACCAAAATCTCACAAATCACTATTAAATAACTTACTCATATAACCAAATACCACTTGTTGCTCCCAAAACCTATGAAAATAAAAAATTTTTTAAAAAAGTAAAAAGAAAATTGGCAGGCCTGCAGTGGCTTGAAGATGCTATGACTAACTCACATGTCATTTATCAATATATCCATGCAACAGATAGTCTGCAAATATGCACTGGGCTCCTAGAATATTACAGGTATTGTTCTAGGTGCTTGGGATACAGCAGTGAACAAGGAGACAAGTTCCAATATCTCCTGGAGGTTACATTCCAGAGAGAAAAGAAAAATAAAAAATAAGCAAATAAATGCACAAGCTAACTACTTTCTTTCTGCATTGTGGTAAGTATCTAATTGCACTACATCATTTAATTACCACAACAACCCGTATGGGTACTACAATATTCACTTAATGTTACACATGAGCAAAATAAAGGACAGAGAGGGTAAATAACTTGACCTAAGGTCTCAAAGCTCATGAGAGGCAGAGATGAAATACTAACCCGGGAAATCTTATTTCAGGGCTTATGTTCTTAACCACTATAAAACTGCTGTAGATTCAATGTTTGTGACCTCTCTCCCCCAAATTTATATGTTGAAACTTAATCCCCAATGATATGGTATTAGGAAATGGGGCCTTTGGGAGGTGATTAGGTCATGAGGGTGGAAACCTCATTAATGAGATTAGTACTCTTATAAAGAAGGTCCCAGAGAGTTTCTTTGCTCCTTCTTCCATGTGAGGACACAGCAGAAAGACGGCTGTGTATGAAGAGGGCCCTCAACAGACACCCAATCTGCCAGTGCTTTGCTCTTGGACTTCCCACCCTCTAGAACCATGAGAAATAAATTTTTGTTGTTTATAAGCTACCCAGTCTATGGTGTTCTGTTAGAGAAGCCCAAATGGACTAAGACAAAAAGTTTATTTAAAAAACAG
The DNA here is from genome assembly GCF_002776525.5 of Piliocolobus tephrosceles. Classification (NCBI taxonomy): domain Eukaryota; kingdom Metazoa; phylum Chordata; class Mammalia; order Primates; family Cercopithecidae; genus Piliocolobus; species Piliocolobus tephrosceles. Next base: position 3,326,861 of record NW_022302087.1, on the reverse strand, counting down.
CCTACTAAATGGTAGGACAGGTGAGGAAGACAGAAAATGATGATACTATGCAACAGGTGGTATACTTAGATAAGCAAAGTTAGAGTAGGGGAATATAGGAAGGGCAACTCATCCAGAACTGCGGTGTCTGAAAAAGATTTCTGGAGAAGTTGAGGCCTGATCTGGGCCTTGAAGAATAAATGAAAATTAATGAGGAAAAGGGAATGGAAAAGCATTGCAAACCAAGGGCAACTTCAACTTCATGTTTCAGGTGGTGGTAGTACATTGGGGAGCTGTGAGACATGAGCTAAAAAGAAGTCAAGAGCTAGATTCAGAAGGGCCTCGGGTACCACTTCAAGGAGGACTTTGGACTTTTCCTCTAAAGATAATGGGAAGCTATTGGCTGATTTTAAGATATGATCACATTTGCATTTAAATTTTTTTTTGAGACAGAGTCTCCCTTTGTTGCCCAGGCTAGAGTGCAGTGGCCCCATTACAGCTCACTGCAACCTTCCTCTCCCGGATTCAAATGATTCTCTGCCTCAGCCTTTCGAGTAGCTAGGATTATGGGTGGGCCTCACGACGCCCAGCTAATTTTTGTATTTTTCGTAGAGACAAGGGTTTCACCAGGTTGGCTAGGCTGGTCTTGAACTCCTGGCTTCAAGTGATCTACCAGCCTTGGCCTCCCAGAGTGCTGGGATTACAGGTGTGAGCCACCACCCCAGCTCTATTTGCATTTTCAATAGTTTCCTGTGGGATCCTAATCCACTAGGTATTTGGAAGAGTTAAATCTCTTTCTCTCCTACTCCCTAACCCTCAGCTCCCAGGAACAACTTGGGCCAGATCTGTGATATTCACCCCAGACATCCTACCACCAGTAAAACATGCTACTATTGACATAAAGAAAAAGATTTCAGGCAATACTTATGAAATGATTTAAATTCTGGGTAAAAGATTATTAATAGCCATAGTTATTCCTGAGTTTGATCTTGACTTAACATTTGCTCCTAGTTTCAATTTAGCGAATTTTTATGGAGGGCCTTCCCTGCACCTAACAATTTTAGATGCTGAATGGGATTCTAAAGAAATACTGCATATAATTTAGTTCCTGTCCTCGACAAGATGGTTTTTTCTCTTTTGACAAAAATATACAAAGCAGCATGTGGGTCTTCAGTTACATGTCATAAAACACCAGGACAGGAAGAAATCCCTGGATGAGGTTGTCATGGAGAAGAGGAGCCTTAGATGAACTTGGAAAGATTAGGCTCTCAGGATGTAAGAAGACACCAAAATGGATTATTTTCAGTAATAAGAGTAATCTCCATTTCTTCATGACTCAGACAGACTCAAATGTTAATTGTACTTTGCGCTGGAAAAATTAAACAGTGGATATAAAACCATGAAAACACTAGGACAACTAAATCTTTGTGCTTAACCATTTGTTCCTTGTGAAATCACCTTTTAATGATTAATTGTTATAAGGAACTGGGGGAAGGAACTGGCCTCTGAGAACAGCAAAATAAACTCTCTGAGGTGTGAAAATGAAATCTCCTCCTTCTACCTTTAGCTTTGGAATTGTAGTGGACACAAAGAACTCCCCTGGGTGTTGGCAGAAGCATGTCATGAACACTCTTGGACAAGCTTGACAAATCAGCTGAAAAGTGTTTTGAGGAAAGTCAGTTTGAATATTCACCATTATGTAGATTGTAAACTTGATAAAGGCTCTTAAAAATTTGTCATCTTTTCTGACAGCAATGTCTTTTGATTAAAATATGTGTGTGTACATATATATGTACACACACATATCCACATATGTACACACATACACATGTATGTATATTCAAATAGTTTCATAATTTAAAAAACACAATCATACATTTGTAAAACTGACACCAGCTATCCCAAAGCCACAAATCACCACACAGAGAAACCTTGTTCCCTCCTCACTCTTCTCTGGTTTGTGGGCACCCACCTTGCTGCCCATCTCCATGGAGAGCCTCAGCAGGACTGACCCTGAAGGAAATGAGAAATTTCCCTTCCTCAGAGGGAACAGGGGCGTGCCTCTGATAGTCACGTCTTTTGTAAAGTCCATTTCTGTCTCCGTGCGACAAGGGCTTATCTTTAAGCCTAGAAGCCAAAGGCGATTCCTTCTAATTAGGCCAGTAGTCACCATTCTGGTTCCAAGAAAATTAATGAAATGACTAATTAGATGCAGAATATTATGCTACCGTTACAGTCCACTAAGGAATAAAAACGTGACAGTCTCTGCTTAAGAAGCTTATAACCTAAAGGAAATACAAACAGACCTCAATTTCTTTTTTTTCTCACTTGAGTGAATATATCTTACACCATTCTGTCAAATCAGAAAGGCTCTATCAGGGAGAATAAGCTCCTTTTAATATGTATGCAGAAAGAAACCTAAAGAGTTAGAGCAGTGAGCACAACAGAGTCACCTTTTCCAGAGGCTTAGGAAAATCCTAGCAAGAAACAGCCACAGAATAGATTTCTGGTCTACTCATTCCCAATCTTGAATCCAAAGCACACACTCTCCTTCTAAAACAATGCAGAACGTAATTTTCGAAAGACAGAAAATTAATGGTTGTGAACCCTCTAAAAGGATGTTTTATTTTACTCACCTAAATTATTATTTTCATTGCAAAATCATGGTCCTTTGCCCTGCTGACTTAATGCTGTAATGCTTTGTGTACCTGAAGAGACAGGCTTCAGATACCTCAAGAGCTGTCTGTATCTGATGGACAGACGAATAAGCCCTAATGCTCTTCGTGAAGGGCAACCCTCTGATTTCAATAAGAATTGAGCTACGTGGCACTTTTATGTGAGTAACCCAGAGTGAAGATCTGCTGATTGTGAATGGAGGAATTAAAACATGTCTGAGAATAAACTGATGATACCTACAAGCATGGAAGGATCGTTTTCCCTAAGTCGTATCAGAGTAAAAATTTGGAGGCATCTGCTTAAGAATTCTGTTCAGTTGTTCCCTGTGGGTTCCTACCTTTCTTTCCCTACCATGTGTGAAATGTGCTGGTGCCAAAATGGAGTTACTTATGTCAAACCATAACAAAACGGAGTCAGGGGAGGCCATGGAGAAGAAGCCTTGACGTACACATGCCTGTAACAGGCCTTACAGAAGACATATACATCAGTAAGAGGACCTATCTCAATAACTTTCTTGAGATGGCAGTATTCTGGATAAGCCACTTACACAGGGACAGGTACTTAGCAACAGTCTCCACCAGCGAACACACGTTAACTGTCATGAACTTGTGACCTATGAACCTTACTAAAAAGCAACTCACATGGACTTCTCTTTGTCTTTAAAAGCTTCCCCTTTGCCCCGACCCCCTTGGATGTGCCTATGACCTGTCACAACACACATATCCTGTATTGCCATCCACTGCTGTTGCCAAATAAACACATTTGTTCGGGAGAGTCCATCTCTCTGAGTTTCTTCTTAGACGGACCCATGTCAGTTTCCTGAAGTTAATGACCAACAGCATGTAGCTCCTTTAGGGATCTGCACTCAATTTGTACACATGAAAGAAAGGATGTATAGCAAGAAAAACGCTCATGTTAGGCCATGTTAAGTTCAGACCAAGTGACCTTCCGGAAAGCGAAGGTACTCTCAGACCAGTGGACCCTAAAACCAACTTCAAAACCTTGAGCTATTTTGTAAGCCCCTTGGAGCTTGTCCCCTCCCCCCTGGACATGATTTGGAGTTGTTTTATTGGTCCTTGGATTTTGGCTTCTGCTTTGATTCCAGATCCACTTTTCCTCCCACCCTCTGCCTCTTTCTTTTTTCTCAAAATCTCTTAATTTGCTGAGGTCAGCCCTTAGTGTCCGGTTCTGTGCCTCAGCTATACACGTTGTTCCTCTTCAATCTTATACTGTAAAAGCCTTCAATTTTGTACTCTGAAAACTTTCCCTTTTATAACTCTAGGGAGAAAATGCAATATCCCTGGGGCGGAGAGCCTGTTGTAGCTTCTAGCATCTCCCAGGGACCTGCTACAGGTTTGTGACAGGTGGGAGCTATTGCTTTTGGGCTCCTGTCAACAGTATTTTTCAGGAAACTGGGCACTCCAGTTGGTGTTAACTATTTGGGCTCTAGTACAGGAAAAAAGCAAAAAGCAGAATACATGTACCCTGGGAAAAGTACTTTGAAAAAGCACTTGAAAACATCTGAGTTCTGTGTTGAGGTATGTGATACAAATGGTTCAATTGTCATCAAGGGTGAATGTGACAAAAAATTAAGTGGGACCAACATCTGGCCATTCCATGTATTGAATTAATGAGGTTTAAAGGCCCTTTTGATCATCAGATGTCTCCCCAAGTGGCCTGTCATTTCATCTGAAAACTTACATTTTCCTGTCCAGAAGGCCTTCGTTCAAACGCAACCATCTTTTTTGGAAGGTGCACATACAAATTAATCATCATCGATGTATTAGATGCAGTAAGTGATTCTGTGTCCCAACAGAACAGGCTCTGAAAAAGAGAACATGGACAAAGAACATTTTAAGCCCAGAGTGAGTTGAGAATATTTTGGAGTTATGCTGTTTAAAATGATGGACACTAACCATACGTGGCTATTTAATCTTAAATTCAAATTTAAATTAATTAAAATAAAATAATTTAGTTCCTCAGTCACATTAGCTACACTTCAAGGGCTCAGTAGCCACATGCGGCTAGTGGCCGACATATTGGAGAGTGCAGATATAGAACATTTCTGAATGTGCTGAAAGTTGATGGCACAGCTCTGGTCTAGAGTGCAGGGGACTTAATGGGGAGAGCACGTCTAAATAGATTGTTTCTATGTTGCACTTGAAATCCAGAGAGCAGCCAAGAAAGTACTAGAAAAAAGGCGGGTGGGGGAGGGGAAGAGCTTCAGCAGAGAAATAGGATCACATAAAGTAAGGGTGGTAGGGAGACCAAAGGCAAGCATTGCCTCTTTCACAATGTTGCTTGGAGTCTACTGCTTACATGTTCTATGAGGAAAAGGCAGAATTTCCCAGCAAGTTATGCCTAGGTTCAAATCCTGGTTTTGCCAAATATTGGCTGGGTGGTTGTTAGCAAGGCATTTGATTCTTTTTAGTTTTTCCTCATCTGTGAAACAGAGATTTTGATTCCTACCCTGCACCACTGTCATGAGGATAAAAGAAAATATATGCAAATCTGGTATATGGTAGGTCCCCAGTGAATTGGAGCAATTATATTATAATGCCCATTACCCTGCTTTGAACCACTGACAGTCACTCACATCTTTGTATCTGTCTACATGTCCAGCACATAGTAGGCATTCCATAAATAGTTGTTGGATTTAATTGAACCTGAGGACACTGACCTTTCCTCTCTCTCTCACTTCCTCCCCCCCAACCCTCCTTCCCCTCTCTCTCCCTCTTTCTCTTTTCTCTTGTTTTCCTTTTTTTGAGACAGGGACTTGCAGTGTTGCCCAGGTTGGAGTGAAGTGGTGCAATCACAGCTCACTGCAACTCGAACTCCTGGGCTCAAGAAATCCTCCCACCTCATCCTCCTGAGTAGCTAAAGCTGTTACAGTAGGTAGTCCGGCAGACACGAGCAGGACAGAAAGGCCCCCACCTCACCCCACTGGAATGTCAGGCAACCATTAGGTGATGGTTAAACTCTCTCTAAAATAATAATTTGTTGTAGGCGGTGCCAGGAAAAGGCAGTCTCCCAATGGATAGAAACACCTGAAGCTGGTGATTCGTAGCTTCCCAATAAGATCGCAGGAGCTGGGCCAGTGGGCTCAAGCACTAAGGAGCATTCTTCCCTTCTTACCAGGAAAGTATTCCTAGAGGAAGGTCCTATACCAGTTAAACTTGGCTATTTTGCCTCCTACTTGCCTGATATTCCTTATTGGGGAGGGGGCTCTCCTGCCCTGTGCATGTCTGCCTAACTTACTGTAACAGGACTACGGGTGTATACCACCATACCTGGTTAATCTTTGTAATTTTTATTTATAGTAGCGACAAGATCCCACTGTGTTGCCCAGGCTGGCCTTTCTTTTTTTAAGCTCTCATTTTCACTATGAGTGAAGACCCAGTGAAAGAAAGATGCTGTGCAAACGCCAGTGTTATTGGTATTGCAAAAGTAATTAATATGAAAAGGATCAGAAGACAACAGTCCCTTGGAAGATAATCCTTTTAAGTTAAATGGAATTTAAATATTATAATTCATGAAATAGCACTTAAGTAGCACTGCTTGGACAGTTACTGCTTGTTAGCTGTATTCGCTGAATTTAAAAAATTATACCCTTCACAGAATTGCTTGAGGGCACAAGTACAAAGAATTAATATATTAATTATCATAAGTGAATCATTAAACAGCAACAGTAATTAACAGCTTAAGTTAATATCTTTAAAAAACCTACACAAACGAGTAGTCTTAGTGCTCTCCCACTGGGAAAAGTTGGTTGGAAGAAGAGCTGATTGGTGGAATATCGGATGTGAATGTGTAATCATGAGAGTTCATCTCGTCCTTCCTACTGCCTTCATATTGAACCACTGTGGACAAATAAGCCCTCACTGTAAAGCTCTTAATAAGACATTTAATAATCTTTCCCTGGTGCCATGGTTAATACTGAGTGTCAACTTGATTGAAGGATGCAAAGTACTGATCCTGGGTGTGTCTGTGAGGGTGTTGCCAAAGGAGATTAACATTTGAGTCAGTGGGCTGGGAAACGCAGACCCACCCTTAATCTGGGTGGGCACCATCTCATCAGCTGCCAGTGTAGCTAGAATATAAAGCAGGCAAGAAAATGTGAAAAGACTAGATGGGGCCGGGCGCGGTGGCTCAAGCCTGTAATCCCAGCACTTTGGGAGGCCGAGACGGGCGGATCACAAGGTCAGGAGATCGAGACCATCCTGGTGAACAAGGTGTAAAGCCCGCCTCTACTAAAAAAATACAAAAAATCAGCCAGGCGAGGTGGCGGGCACTTGTAGTCCCAGCTACTCGGGAGGCTGAGGCAGGAGAATGGCGTAAACCTGGGAGGCGGAGCTTGCAGTGAGCTGAAATCTGGCCACTGCACTCCGGCCTGGGCGGCAGAGCGAGACTCCGTCTCAAAAAAAAAAAAAAAAAGACTAGATGGGCCTAGCCTCCCAGGCTACATCTTTCTCCCGTGCTGGACCCTTCCTGCCCTTGAACATCAGACTCCAGGTTCTTCAGTTTGGGGACTTGGATTGGCTTTCCTTGCTCCTCAGTTTGTAGATGGCTTATTGTGGGACCTTGTGATTGTGTGAGTTAATACTACTATGCTATATTATATATATATATTATATAGCGGAGTAGTACATATATATATTCATATCCTATTAATTCTGTCCTCCTAGAGAACCCTGACTAATACACTAGGCCTGCACTTATTGTTGAGACTTCTTTTTCTTTGCATCATCAGTGTGTATTTTTTCATAGATATCTAACCTGTCAAATGAGATGTTTGAAACTTTCAGAGGAGAAGTTTTAAATGTGGGCTCCATGGAGTCCAGAACCACTCAGCAACTTGGGGAACAGAAAGAAGGTAGATGTGTGAGCAGGAACAGATCTGATTTACTCTCTTACCAACACTAACACTCCTCTCCCAACCTTGATTAAGCTCGTAACACAAATTTTATATATTTAATTGGCTTGCTTTAATTAGGTTTGCAGAAGAGTCTCCAACAACTTAATGTCTTTTTTATATCTTGGTAAATTATTTTGAAAATCACCAAATTTGATCCTTCTAAATTTCCCGTTCACTTAAGTCCTTAGTTCTGAACCCTCACTGACAAATTATATCCACACATATTCTGATTCAGTAAATTTGTGGGGGACTCTAACATTTGAAAAAATCTCCCTAGAGGATCTCAATCTGCAGACAGGGTTGAGATGTATTGTTTAGTCCAATTGCATTGATTTCCTTCCAGGTAGAAATGGGTAGGAGAAGCATTTCATTATTTTTTTTCTGCTAGAGGACAGTTTTCCCAGGAAAATTTGTGTTTGTAGAGCTTATTTTATTCTTTCTTTCCATATTCCTATATAAATCAACATTCCCATCTTGACATCCCTCAAGTAATAGCTGCTGTGACTCTCAGACCATTGACTTTATCATTTAATTTTATGAATTTCTGTTATCAAGAAGAGATGGGTTTCATTTAATTAAGATGATGTCTTTTGGCCAGGCATGGTGGCTCACGCCTATAATCCCACCACTTTGGGAGGCCGAGGCAGGTGGATCACCTGAGGTCAGGAGTTCAAGACCAGGCTGGCCAAGATGGCAAAGCCCTGTCTCTGCTAAAAATAGAAAAAAAAAAAAGAATTAGCTTGGTGTGGTGGCATGCACCTGTAATCCCAGCTACTTGGGAGGTTGAGGCAGGAGAAATGCTTGAACCTGGGAGGCGGAGGCTGCAGTGAGCTGAGATTGCACCATTGCACTCCAGCCTGGGTGACAGAGTGAGACTCTGTCTCAAAAAAGAAAAAAAAAAATGGTGTCTTTTAGTAAATCTGTAAGTGTCCACCAACAAATATTATTGTTGAGATTGTTATACAATGTTAGAGTGTATTTTTGCCTTACATGTGTTTGTTTTGTTTGGTGTGTGTGTGTGTGTGTGTGTGTGTTTTGAGACAGGGTCTTGCTCTGTCATCCAGGCTGGAGTGCAGTGGCACAATCACTGCTCACTGCAGCCTTTGCCTCGTGGGCCCACGTGATCCTCCCATCTGAGCCTCCCAAGTAGCTGGGACCACAGGTGCGTGCCAGCACACCTGGCTCATTTTTGTACTTTTGTAGAGACAGGGTTTCACCATATTGCCCAGGCTGGTCTCAGACTCCTGGGCTCAAGTGATCCCCCTGCCTCAGCCTCCCCAAGTGCTGGGATTACAGGAATGAGCCACCATGCCCAGCCAATGTGTTATTATTATTAGTTTTTAATGACAAAAACCTATTATTGTGTCTTGCACACAGTAGGCTCACACTGAATGATTAATGTCACAATAAGAATCCAGAAATAATTCTACCTATCTGTTACAACATGTGTAAACATTCAGCTGCTACCGTGTACCATGTACTCTGAGCTGAGTGTTTTCCATTAGTGTAGGACCAGGATTAGCTAACAAGGGCAACATTCCAGGGTTTATTTTTCTTGCCACCACTTTTGTGTTCCAATTAAGTGGCAACAAATTTGGTAAACAGTCAACAGGTGAACAAGAGAACTGGTATAATCTTCTGTTCTTAACAGCTATGAGTTAAGCTGTTAACTGGTATGAGTGACTGAGTCACTAGGAATAGAATCTGATTCCCTCCCTCCCTTTCTCCCTTTCTTCCCTCTCTCCCTTCCATTTCTGAAAAGACAAGGAAGCAGAAAGATATAGAAAATGGTATTGCAAATACTCATATATCTGTTACCTAACTTTAAGTCTTACCATTTTTTGATATTTCATCCAATACTTATTAATATGGTTTGGCTCTGTGTCTCCACCCAAATCTCATCTCAAATTGTAATCTCCATGTGTCAAGGGAGGGACTTGGTGGGAGGTGATTGGATCATAGGGACAGTTTCCCTGGTTTCCCCCAGGCTGTTCTCCTGATAGCGAGGGAGTTCTCATGAGATCTGATGGTTTTAAAAGTGGCAGTTTACCCTGAGTGCTCTCTCTCTCCTACCACCATGTAAGACGTGCCTTGCTTCCCCTTTGTCTTCCTCTATGATTGTAAGTTCCCTGAGCTCTCCCCAGCCATGTGGAACTGAGAGTCAATTAAACTTCCTTTCTTTATAAATTACCCGGTCTCAGTTATAGCAGTGTGAAAATGGACTAATACACTTAGTTTAAGAAATAGAAATTCACAATTAGAATTGAAGCTACCTTTATAACAACACTGCCCTTAACTCATACTCTTTCCCAGAGTTTGCTACACATTAGAATTACTTGGAGAAATTTAAAACTCCTATTGCTCGGGTCTCATCTCCTACCAATTAAACTGGAATGTCTGGGAGAGGCAGCCATTAGTATTTTGTAAGCTCCCAAGGTAATTATTACAATGTGAAAAGTTTGGAAAATACTGTCCTATTTCCCACTACGAAAGTAACTTCCATCCTATATCTGATGTTTATATTTTTATTACATATGTGTATTTATAAACAAAATAGTTTTGCATGTTTTAAAATATACAAGTTGTATAAATTTATATTCTATAATGTGCTTTTTATACTCAACTTACCTTTTTGTGGTTTATCAATATTTATGCGTGTAGTTATAATTTACTCATTTTAACCGCTATGTAGCATTCAACTTTTAAATAAACCATATTATTTGTCCACCTTCCTACTGGCAGATGTTAACAATATGACTTTGTGTTTATGGATTTTGTTCATTTATCCATTTATTTAGGTCTTTTATATATCTTGGTAAAGATCTTGCATGTCTTGTGTTGGTGTAATTCCTCAATATCTAGAGTTTTTCTGCTATTGCTTATGGTATCCTTCAATCACATATTTGTCACTGGTCCATATGAATAAAATCAGTTTTAGTGGGTTGACTGTGTGTCTAGCAACTTTGCTGAATTTTCTTGTTAGCTTAAGGAGATTTGGTGTATATTCTCAGATTTCATTTGGAGACAATCATATTACCTATAGTGATAGTTTTCTTTCTTTCCAATCTTTATAAATTTAGTGCCTTTCTTTTATCTTCTTGTACTGTTTAGAACCTCCAGCATAATGTTTCATAAAATCTGTGATAAAAGAAACCCTTAGATCCTTAGATTCTTTCTGACTACAAAGGGAATGTTTCTAATGTTTTACTTTTTTTTTTTTTTTTTTTTTTTTGACACAGAGTCTGACTCTGTGGCCCAGACTGGAGTGCAGTGGAGCTATCTCAGCTCACTGCAAGCTCCGCCTCCCAGGTTCACGCCATTCTCCTGCCTCAGCCTCCCGAGTAGCTGGGACTACAGGCCCCTGCCACCACGCCCGGCTAAGTTTTTGTATTTTTAGTAGAGACGGGGTTTCACTGTCTCTACATCTTAGCCAGGATGGTCTCGATCTCCTGACCTTGTGATCCGCCCGCCTCAGCCTCCCAAAGTACTGGGATTACAGGCGTGAGCCACTGCGCCCGGCCCTAATGTTTTACTTTTAAGAATTATGTCTGTTTTGAGTTTTTTGTGAGTTCCTATTACATATATCCTTTATCAGATTTAGAAAGTTTTCTTCTTGTTTTGCTAAGAGTTTTTGTCATTAAAAGATGCTGAATTTTATCGTGTGCTCTTTTTTTCATCTACTAGAAGATTGTGTGGTTTTTTTCTTTTAATCTGCTAAGAGAATACATTTATATGACTATACCCTGTTTTAAATAATATTATATGAAAGTAATATGTACACAGACTTAGCTTTTTTTTTTTTTGAGACGGAGTCTCGCTCTGTCACCCAGGCTGGAGTGCAGTGGCCGGATCTCAGCTCACTGCAAGCTCCGCCTCCCGGGTTTACACCATTCTCCTGCCTCAGCCTCCCCAGTAGCTGGGACTACAGGCGCCCGCCACCTAGCCCAGCTAGTTTTTTGTATTTTTTTAGTAGAGACGGGGTTTCACCGTGTTCGCCAGGATGGTCTCGATCTCCTGACCTTGTGATCCGCCCGTCTCGGCCTCCCAAAGTGCTGGGATTACAGGCTTGAGCCACCGCCCCCGGCCCAGACTTAGTTTTAAGAATCAAATTGTACCACTAGCATTATAATGGAAAGCACTTGGTACCTGGCTCATCATCCAGTATCTGAGGCAATCATTTCTAATTCTTTTATGTATTTCTTCTGGTATTTTCCTTCCTATTCAAATAATAACAAGTATATACCAACTTATTTTTGTTCTGAAGGCTATTTTGCTTAAAATTAATAAAGATACTCCAGTTTTTTAAATTAGTGTTAGCTTTTTATTTATTTCTCTATCTCTTTACTTTCAACTTATCTGGGTTTTTATATTAGAAGTGAATTTCTTGCTACAATATATAATTGGATCTTTCAAAACACACTTTGACAATCTTTGTCTTTTAGCTGCTGTATTTAGATAATTACATCTAAATATCAACTTATTAATGTTGCTGAATTAATATTTATCATGTTTATAACTTCTCTATCTGTTGCATTTATACTTTCTTTTTCCTCTTCCATTTCTGCCTTCTTTGGTTTTAATTGAGCATTTTATATTATTTCAAATTTTTCTTCTTCTCTTAGTATAGCAATTACACTTTTTTTACACAACTTTTTTAGTAGTTTCCTTTGAGTTTGTTATATATGTCTACAACTACTCCAAGTCTACTTTCAAATAGCACTGTTCTACTTTAGGGGTAGTGCAAGGACCTTACAATAGAATATTTTAAATTCCTTTCTCTTGTGACTTAAGATAGTACTGTCACTGATTTCACTTATTGATATGCTGTGATTACCCAATAAATTGGTATAATTATTGTTTTAAACAATCTCTTAGATTGCCTGATAAATTGGTATGATTATTGTTTACTTTCATCTGTTCTTTCTCTGATGATCTTCCTTTCTTTCTAAAGATCTAAATTTCTAACATGTATTTTTTCCTTCTGCCTGAAGAACATTTGAACATTTCTTGCAGAACAGGCAATGAATTCCCTCAGTTTTTGTTTGAGCAATCTTTGTTTCATTTTCAGTTTGGAAGGATAATTTTGCTGCATATAGAATGCTGGGATGGTGGGGTTATTTTCCAACATTTGAAGTCTTTTACTCCACTCTCTTTTGCTTGCATGGTGTGCAATCGGAAAATTTTAAATAATTATTATTCTCTTGTTCTATAGATAAGATTTTTCCCGTTTTTTTGAATATTTTTCTTTCTGATTTTGGTTTTATACAATTTGAATATGATATGCTTAGGCCATTTTTGTTGTTTGCTTGGTGTTTCTTAAGCATTCGGAATTTGCAGCTTGGTGTCTGTCATTATTTTTGAGAAAATTTCAGCCATTATTACTCCAAATATTTTTTTCTGTTTCCCTGTCTTCTTTTTCTTCTTCTCATATTTCAGTTACACACAAATTATGCCTTTTGCCATTGTTCTACAATTTTTCTGAATGTTCTATTCTCCTTTTTAAATTATCTTTTCTCAGAAATCATTGTACCAAAAGGATACCTTCACTCATGTTTATCACAGTACTATTGACAATACCAAAGTGGAATTGGCCTTAGTGTCTATTAGAAGATGATTGGATAAAGAAAATGTAGTGTTAGATGATTGGCTAAAGAAAACGTGGCCATTAGAAGATGATTGGATAAAGAAAATGTGTGTGTATACACACACACACACACACACACACACACAATCTAAATATATACAACAGAATACTATGCAGCCATAAAAAAGAAGGAAATGTCTTTTGCAGCAACATGAATGGAATTGGAGGCCATTGTTTTAAGTGCGACAACTGAGAAACAGAAATACCACATCTTCTCACAAGTGGGAGCTAAATAATTTGTGCACATGGACATGGAGTATAGAATAATAGACAGTAAAGACTTGGAAGAGTGGGGAAGATTGGAAGGGGGTGGGTAATAAAAAGTTACATTGAGTGATGGATACACTAAAAGCCCTGACTTCATCATTATGCAATATATCCATGTAATGAAATTATACTTCTACCCTATATATTCATATGAGAAAAAAAAAGAAAAAAAGGCAAATATGAGCACAATTTTTTAAAAATAAAAACATTCTCTTTTCTCGTTGCATTTTAGTTTAGGAAGTTTCTGTTGACCTGTATTAAGCCTCTCTAATTTTTTCCTTATCTGTGTAACATCTACTGTTGAGCAAATTAAAGGTATTCTTGATTTCTGTTACCAAGGTTTTGATTTCTAATATTTCCTTTGAGTTCTTTCATGGAATTTCCATGTCTCTGCTTACATGTGCCCTCTGTTTTTATGCATTGTATACTCTTTACATTGGAGCCTTTACCTTTTCAATCATGGCTAAATTCTGTCTTATAATTTCAATGTTTTCATATCTGAGTTGGATTCTGATGATTGCTTTATTTCTTCAGATTGTACTTTTGTTTCCCATTTGGTATCCCTTGTAATCTTTTGTTAAAAACTGGAAATGTTGTGTCAGGTAATACGGATTGAGGTAAACAGGCCTGTATGAGGATCTGGCTAGGAATTTGCCTGTGCTATGGCGTGAATGCTTCCGTTTTCCTCAAATGTTGAATCCTAATCCCTAGTGCAATAGTATTAAGAGATAGGGCTTTTAGGAAGTGATTAGGTCTTGAGGACAGAGCCCTCATGAATGGGATTAATGCCCTTATAGAAGAGGCCCAGGGGAACTTGTTTATCCCTTCTGCATGTGAAGACACAGTGAAAGGCACCATCTTCAAAGCAAAAATGGTTAATACCCAAGCTCTTGCCAGATGCTGAATGGTGAACTCCAGCCTCCAGAACTGTGAACAAAAAAATTTCCATTGTGTATAGGTTACTCAGTCTAAGGTATTTTGTTATTGCAGACTGAACGGATTAAGACAGATTGTGTTTAATGTTTTCTGTAGCTATATGTGCCAGAGGCTTCAAATTCGTCTAGTGTCCTTGCTTTGTCTCTACTCGTGACTTTGGGCTTTCATTACCCTCAGTCTGTGTTTTGCAGCTCCTTTAGCTGTATCCAGTGTTATTTTGGAGCCCCGATGGTGTGGCACTAAGATGTATGGGAGAGAAAGTGTTCTATAATCTTCCAATTAAATTAAATCTCAGTCCATTATTGAGTCTATGTTTCAAGTCTTTTGCCTTCAGATATATGTCTCCAATAGGACACCTTCCCCCGTCCCACCCCCAGTACCAGTCTCCAACTGTTCTCCTAGCTGTGGTGTTCCCAGTCTACTTCCTCAAACCCTGACTTCTATTCTCCCTCTCCACGCCCCAGGCCTCTTTACAGAAAACAAGATTAGAGGGAGCTAGAGCTGGAGAAATGTCCTTTCTGTAGCTGAGATAAAGCTATGGCAAAGTCTTTTCCTCAGGAGATCTCTGGGTATATTTCACAATGATTTCCTGGCCCACCCCTGCTCTTCCCAGCCAGAGTCAGAGTCATCAGGGAATCTCTCTTAGATCTTCACCTTGAAAATCTGGTAGAGTCCCTGGAGGTAATGACCCTGAAAAATGTGCCCTGTCCCCTGGGCCCCAAGACTGTGTCTTCCAGGAGTTTCTGACCCTCAGGTTATTCCATACTCAGCTTCCAGCAATACATTAAAATTACCATTTAAGTGTTCCTAATGGCAGCTTCTATTTCAGGTAATTGGATCTCAGCTGAGACTCTATGGGTGCACCTGCCTCTCCAGATTTCAGGACAGTGGTTTCTCTGCAAACTCAGCCCTATAGTGAGTCCAAGAAAAATCAGTGATTTTCAGTTTGTCCAGCTTCATTTTGTTGTAAGGGCAATAGTGACAACTTCTAAACTCTTTACGTGTTAGAGAGGAAACATGAAGTCTTGACTCCAGACGTCTACAGTCCATTTCAAGAATCCTGGATTCATGTGGAAGAGGAATGGATACAGTTTTAGTCCTCCCTGTCTCATTATGTAAGTTCTAGTTCCTGTTCCTATATGGGATTAACACCCAAGCCCCTAGGTAATGGAAGCAGGCACCATTCTATCTCCACAGCTGCCACAGCATCATCTCATGCATTTTTTACTCTGGTTTCCAGTTTCCTTTTAGTGTTTGGCCTTTGGGAATTTTCTTTTCTTTCTACTATTCTCAGATGAAAATGTGTAAGGATGTGAATTTATATTCACTTGGCATTTCTTGGTGGATGGATAATTTTCAGATTACTTAGTCTATAACATTGCTAAAACTAGCCTCTTACCAATTTTTCTATTCAAATATTTGGTGAGCTGGTGGGTGCTGTGACTCCTGAAATCCCACTGGCCCAGGCAAAGCCCTAGACAGGGAATTGGGACTCCCTAGTACTGCTTGCTGTTCTGCCCCTGACTACCTGACTATTGTGTCATGGTGCATGGAGAAGCTTCTCAGTACAGTCAAGTCCTGGGCCCAGTGGGAAAGCAGCTGAACGGATTAAGACAGTGTTTAATGCTTTCTGTAGCTATACGTGCCAGAGGCTTCAAATTCATCTAGTGTCCTTGCTTTGTCTCTACTCGTGACTTTGGGCTTTCATTACCCTCAGTCTGTGTTTTGCAGCTTCTTTAGCTATATCCAGTGTTATTTTGGAGCCCCGATGGTGTGGCACTAAGATGTATGGGAGGGAAAGTATTCTATGGTATTCACGGCAGATTTGCCTGAGCCCGGTGGATGCTGTCTACATAGCTTCTCCTGTTTGTGATCCCGATAATGCTTATCTTCTTGCGTACCACAACTCTCCACTTCTGGATTTCTTTGGAGTGTGGCTCTGTTGCACTTGCCTGCCACATCCTAAGCAACATTGAGCAAGATTTTGACACACTTGGATCAGTTTTTTCCACCTCTTCATCCCCCCTCTGCCTTATCCCCAGACTCTAGTATATGACTTCTCATCTAGAGAAGGGATTTTGCAAATCCCTTCTCCTTCTTGGTGATATAGCTTGCTCTTTTTCAATATATAGCTTTGACCCAGGGACATATTGCAGCCAAATCTGCACAATTACTTTGAAGAACTGGGATACCCAAGTGATCAATCTTTGGGACTTAATTTGAGTAGGTGCCCCAAGCCTTATGGGGGAGGGGAGGTGCATGTGAAAAAGAATTAGAGAATTTTCTCAAATATTCTAGTTTAGTTACTGAAAAAAGGAATGGATGGGCCATGACTCCGCCACTCCCAAGAAATAAACCTTATTGTGTTGGGGTATAGCAGCCTTAGTATCTGAGTATTTAAAAGGAGCACTTTATTTTTAAGTATCTCCTTTTTCATGAGATAAGAATATTAAAACTTTACTTTCTGGGCTCTGGGTCAAGCTCCCTTAACAAGCACTGTGGGTGGGATGTTTTCTGATTCCTCTCAAGGAGCTCTTCATCAAACAGTCTTTTGAAACTGAGCCAGCAGGTAGAGGCTGCAGAGAACAAGCTAAGGTCACCCATGCAAGAGGTTGGTTAATTCAATTATAAATCAAACTGCAAAAGGACAGCAATTTGCTGTAAGTTCTTGAGATGCTCATAATGAAGAATGCTTTTTCCCTTAGAAGGACTTAAGCTCACCGGCTTTAAATAAATCCTACAAAACTCAAGTCCATAGGTGCATATTTCCGTGTAAGCATTGTGGAGTAGTTAGTGATTAAAAGAGATGTAATCTCTTAGTAGGGAAAAGAGGAGGAAATTAAAAAATGGAGCCGTAGCCTATGTAGGTTTACAATGGTGTTGATATAGATGATCTTAATTCCCAGGCAGAAACTCTCGAGATTTCATCTATTATTAACTGAGACACAGTCAAAGACCTTGCAAAAACGTTAAAACCCCCATTTTAAGAACTAACAGGCTCCTCTGTCTTCCCTGTTTTCAGGGGCCCCTTGGGATTTCCCCTTTTATAACTACCTTACTGGCTTTATTAGACCATATAATTCCTGGTTGTCATTTCAGCATCAGATGGACCTCACCTCCCTCGGGCATCTTTCCTGATTTCTTTCCTAAGTCCTGTTGACCACTTCAAGGCCCCCACTCTGGAGCTTCCACACCATCTCTCAGTGATTCACTATTGTTTAAAATCACATCCTTGAATGCCAGTCTCCCCTCAAGGCTGTGAGCTGCTACAGGGCTCTGTCTTCATACAATATTTTCTTCTGTCACTCAGTACCCAGCACATACAAAATTGTTTGGTTTATTTTTTAATGTAAACTTGTAAATTAACATTACCCAATGTAGAAAATTACACAAGTCATACATGTACAGCTCAGTTGATTTCTGACCATAAACACACCCATGCAACCAGCACCCTGGATCAAAGAATGGAACATTTACAGAGCCCTGGAAGCACCCCTTATGTTTTCTTTCAATGCCTCTCACTTGCTCGAAGCTCACACCTATGTTGAGTCCTAACGCCATACATTCATTTTGCCTAGTTTTGAGCTTTATATAAATGGAATAATACAATTTGCATCCTTTTGTGCTTCCTTCTTTCATAAGCCATTATGTTTGTAAGATTCATCTAAGTATTTCTGAGTGTGTGGCTGTAGTTTATTTTCCTATCTTGATCACTTTATATTATATAAATGCACCCTAATTTATCTAGTCTATTGTTCTTGGACATGTAGGTTTTTAGTTTGGGACTATTATGAATAGTGTTGCTATAAACATTCTGACACATGTTGTTAAAACATAAATTTAGACATATTAAAATTTTGAAGAGTTTATTTGAGCAGACAACCATTCATGAGTTGGGCAGCAGCAGAACACAAGCAGTTGGGCTCTACTCACAGGACATGATGGGAAAACTCTTATAAGGTGTTCTTGGAAGCAAGACCAAGAAAATATATTTGACTGGTTAAAGTGGAAAGTCCTTAGTTAGAGGTTAGTTTGGTGGTTTCTGATTAGTTAAGCTTAAGTTTCATTTTACTGTTAACATTGAGTTGGGCTTTTGCTTGCTTCTATAAGAGACCCAAGGCACTGGAGCCAATTCAGCCTGAAGGGCTTCCATCAGTTTTTCTTAACAATGTATTTTGGTGCACATGTATTTGCATTTCTAAGGCAAAAATTGATAAATAATAGGTTTCACATATTTTCAGCTTTCTTAGAAATCACCAGTTTTCCAAAGTAGGTTGCACCAATTTTTATCCCTAGCAGTTCAACAAATGTATTTTGAATAAATTATTACATGAGCAAAGGAATTAAAGTATTTCCTCCCTAAGCTTGACTCTTAAGGGGGACACAATCTCTATAGCTACCTTGAAATGAAAAAGTCTTCTGTTCCTTCTATATTTTTAATTTTCTTCTTATATCTGTTAATGAGTGACTTAAACTAGGGCTAAATGGAATTGTCTATAAATGTTACATATGAGAAAATTCCCAAGTCATTGAAATAACCTATAATGTGGATATTTCCTTTCCTGTCTTTATTTTGTAATTGCTGAACACCATTCTGGAAACAACTAGCTTTGCTGAAATAGTATTTGCTGAAATACCAGGTTGTGAATAATTCTGAAAGTCTATTTAAATTTTTCAGACAAATGTGAATAATATGTATCTTCCTTTGTGGGATTACTTAGTCTCTCATCTTGCTGTAAACCATATCCTAATCAAAAGTAATTGTGAATTTAAACAATGGAGACCAATTAAAGTGCAGTTACCATTTGTTATGTGAGTTCACCAGTATAAATGCCCCTCTGCGATGGGATTTTACTTTCATCTAGGCAGCCATATTACATTATCTGGTCTGAGCATCATCAGATCTCAGCGGGTGAGAATTGAGTCAAGGGGAAAAAACTGAGTGTTGCTAAGAGGTAAGGTAACTTATTCAGGAAACATCACTGTTCTCTGAGAATTGATACTTAACTGGCTTTCCTGCTTGAATGTCTATGTAATTTGCTGGAGGGCAGCTTACATTTGAGGATAGAATCAATACAGGATGGACTTTCTCAGTTCAGTGCAATTTTACTTATTCATAGGGTCTCATCTTTCATGCATATCAGGGAAACCAATTGAGTAGCCTCCTGTGCTGGCCCTATGTTGGGACTTATCAAGTACAGTCATGTGTTGCTTAAAGCTAAATGGTATAGCCTATTGGTCCTAGGCTACAAACCTGTATGGCAT
Organism: Piliocolobus tephrosceles; assembly: GCF_002776525.5. Classification (NCBI taxonomy): domain Eukaryota; kingdom Metazoa; phylum Chordata; class Mammalia; order Primates; family Cercopithecidae; genus Piliocolobus; species Piliocolobus tephrosceles. The sequence continues at coordinate 3,307,179 of NW_022302087.1, read as the reverse complement.
GTTACTGTACTGAATACTGTAGGCAACTAAAACACCATGGTAAGTATTTATGTCTGTAAACATATCTAAACATAGAAAAGGTGCAATGAAAATATGCTACAAAGATTTCAAATGAGCTGGGCACGATGGCTCATACCTGTAATCCCAGCACCTTGGGAGGCCGAGGCAGGTGGATCTCCTGAGGTCAGCAGTTTGAGGCCAGCCTGGCCAACATGGCAAAACCCCATCTCTACTAAAAATACAAAAATAGCCAGGTGTGGTGGCGGGCACCTGTAATCCCAGCCGCTTGAGAGGCTGAGTCAGGAGAATCTCCTGAACCCAGGAGGCAGAGGTAGCAGTGAGAAAAGATTGTACTATTGCACTCCAGCCTAGGTGACAAGAGCGAAACTCTGTCTCAAAAAATAAAATAAAATAAGGTAAAATAAAGATTAAAAGTGGTACACCTCTATAGGGAACTTACCATAAATGGAACTTGCAAGACTAGAAGTTGCTCTGGGTGGTGGGTCAGTGAATGACTGATGAGTGAATGTGAAGGCCTAAGACATGATTGTACACTGCTGTAGACTTTATCAGCACTATACACTTAGGCTACACTAAATTTATAATAAAACTTCTTTCTTTAATAATAAAATGAGCTTACTCTAACTTCTTAACACTATGAACATTTTAAGTTTTTAAAACTTGACTCTTTTGTGATAACACAGCTTAAAGCATAAACATTTTGTACAGCTGCACAAAAATATTTTCTTACTTTATAGCCTTATTATATAAGCTTTTTTCTATTTTTAAATTTTTTACTTTTTAAACTTTTTTGCTAAAAACTGAGACACAAACACACACACTAGCCTTGGCCTACACAGGGACAGGATCATCAATATCACAGTCTTCCACCTCCACATCTTGTCCCACTGGAAGGTCTTCAGGGGCAGTAACACACACGGAGCTGTCATCTCCTATGATAACAAAGCCTTCTTCTAGAATACCTCCTGAAGGACGTGCCTGAGGTTGTTTTACAGTTAACATTTTTTTTTTTTTTTTGAGACAGAGTTTCACCCTTGTTGCCCTGGCTGCAGTGCAATGCACAATCTCGGCTCACCACAACCTCTGCCTCCTGGGTTCAAGCAGTTCTCCTGACTCAGCCTCCTGAGTACTGGGATTACAGGCATGTACTACCACGCCCAGCTAATTTTGTATTTTTAGTAGAGATGGGGTTTCTCCATGTTGGACAGGCTGGTCTCGAACTCCCAACCTCAGGTGATCCTCCCACCTCGGCCTCCCAAAGTGCTGGGATTACAGGCATGAGCCACTGTGCCCGGCTACAGTTAACTTTTTTTTAAATAAGTAGCTGGGCACAGTGGTGCCTGCCTGTCTCAGCTACTCAGAAAGCTGAGGCAGGATGACTGCTTGAGCCCAGGAGTTCAAGGCTGTTGTTGGCTATGATCTCACCTGTGAATAGCCACTCCACTCCAACCACTGCGCTCCAGACAACATAGTGAGACCCCATCTCTAAAAAGTAACAAAAAAAGCAAAAGTACACTTTAGCAATAAAAAGTTTAGCACGGTAAATACACCAACCAGTAACATAGCTATTTATTATCCAATATTATATACTGTACATAATTGTATGTGCTATTAGTACAGTAGGTTTGTTATAAACAAACACCAGCATTACCACAAACACATGAGTAATGTGTTGTGTTATGACATTACAATGGCTACCACCTCACTAGGGGATAGAAAATTTTCAGCTCCATTATAAACGTACAGGACCATCATTGTATATGTGGTCCATCACTGACCAATACATTTTTATTTGGTGCATGACTGTAATTGTGTTGCTACTACTATAATAGTAATGAGAAAAACCTGTTAGCCCTGCCTCATTTCACTGTCTCTGTAGTTCAGATCCACAGTCTTGCTGGAAAACCTAGTGAAAGTGGGACTGACAAAAGCTCATGTCAAAGATCAGAGGAAATGTAGTGATTACATGCAAAGGTTTTAAATCGTTGGGCTTTCTTCCCTGCCTCAAATGTCTTTAAAACATAGGCCTCCAGCACTTTGGGAGGCCGAGGTGGGCAGATTACCTGAGATCAGGAGTTCGAGGCCAGCCTGGCCAACATGGTGAGTATAGATTCATGGTCTCTACTAAAAATACAAAAATTAGCCAGGCTTGGTGGTGGGGACCTGTAATCCCAGCTACTCAGGCTGAGGCAGGAGAATCCCTTGAACCCCAGAGGCAGAGATTACAGTGAACTGAGATCATGCCACTGCACGCCAGCCTAAACAACAGAGTGAGATTCTAAAAAAGTAATAATAATAAAAAAATAAATAGGCCCGCTCAGAGGCAGGGCAGTGGTGTGCCTTTGCCTACTGACATCAATAGTAAAATACTCCATTTCTGAACTGTGGTCTCTAGCAGAAGTAGTTCCTGTAAATGGTGAGATGCAAACTAAATTAAGCAGGCAAGAGAGTTTCATTGTCTTTAAATTGCATCTTTGTGGATTAATAGAATTCAGTTCAACTGGCACTTATTAAAAAGGCACTGTGAAAGAGACAAATAAAAAATTTCCGACTCCATCAAACTTTTAATCTCATAGTATATTGACATGAAATAGGCACCCTTATCCCTACTGGGTCTGTGCCTGTCTTCTCTGGGAAGTAAGGCTTTTCTACCCCCATGGTAGGTCCAATCAAAAGGACTTCAGGACCTGTAATCATGGCTCCTTGGATTAAGACATCCAGGTAAAGAGGAGATATCAAAGGCTATCTTTTAGTCCCTAGGGAAAGTACCCTGATATGGATAAATTTAAAGGTGATTTTCCCTTTCTGGACATAAGGTTGCCATTAGTGAAGCATCAGGAAGGAAAAGCTTTTTCTCTATTCTCTTGGGTTCAGAAACTGGGGCTCTAAATATTAAACTACCAAAAGACATGTTAATAGGAGAAAAAGCGCACAATTTGTATTAATATTTTATGTGTGCAGGAGATAAAGAAAATAAGTAAAGCTCAGAGAAGTGGTTTGATCAGGAAGCTTGTGTTCCTTTCTTGACAAAAGAAAGAGATTTTGGGCTTCAAGGGCTGATAAACTGTGGGGAAGAGACTAGGAAATATATGGGGGAACTGACAGAACATAAGAGCTATTTTAGTAAGGTCTGTTTATGCAAACTCATCTAGGTATTGACTCCCCATTTTTCATGACAAGATTCCCTTTTCTCTTCCTGGTACAGGGTAGTGGGTGCAGAGTCAGGGTACCTTCCTCAATGGGAAATTTACGCCTTGCCCTTAGTCACATAAGGGAAGGGCAGAGAACTTGTCCAGCATCTGCTGATTCTCAGTTGTCTTCAACTCAAAATAATCCTGATGGCAAAGTGGTTTCCTTTGAGAAAACACATTCTGATTCCTTTCAGAAGGAGGCGCATTGGTGCCACATGTAGAACTATAGTGGGTAGCTTCCTGGTTCATCTCTGGAATACCTTGCCTTAAATCTTCCCTAATGGCAGCAAAATAGAGAATGTGGAATCCTGAGAAGCACACACTTTGGAACCATATGCAAACCTTTTGGGATGAGTGGGAGAAGGTCTTTGAAGCTTAGCAGAGGGAATAAGCAGCTCCAGAAACAGGAGGTAGGATTGGAGCAGTTGTGAACTGGTACAAGGAGGTGCCAGAGATGGAGTCACCAGGAACAACAGAGCCTGGAGATGGTCTGAGCAGTGGCTGGAAGACACCCTGCTGGACCAGGCCTCCAAAATTCCCGAAGATAGTGGGAAGAGATTAGGAGGTTGTTGTTGTTGTTTTTTCATGAGAACATTTTTTTCTGAAAGAGAAAGAGGGGAATTTAATACAGTTGAAGCTCCAAGAAAGCTGGGTGAGGATTTAAGCCAGGTAGTGTATGAAGCAAGATCCAATCTTGGATTTACACCAGCAGCTGGATCCTTAGAAACTGGGTCAGATAGATGATATGACATAACATAACCATGTCCTTCCGTGGGTATTCAGAAACTGAAAGCAATCTTCCCTTTAACTGGGGCAATGAAGACGGGAAGAAAAGGTGATCATTCCATGTAATGTGACTGCTCAATAGGCAACTTCCTCATCAAGTTCCTTCTGATATTGGGTAGAATGGAAGGAGATGGTAAAAATGTGTAGCTGATTCTCAAATGACAAAATGTGCAGACAGAGAATAGTCATGATTACTACTGGTCGCTTTTCTCCTCCCTTCTCACATCTCTAAGACCAAAGAAATGATCACAGTGATCAGACTATTTGGGTAGAAAAGGAAAAATATCTGAGGATTTGAATTAGAAAACCTAGGCTGAAGAATGTTCTGGCTGTGCCATTTATTAATTATATGACTTTAGGCAATACATTCAACCCTTTTGAATTTTAGAGAAAATAATATCTCTCTGACACACCAATTGAAACAAAAGAGTTTATGTAAAGGTGCTTTGTACAAAAGTTGCAAAATGCATACAAATGGAAGTAAGATATTATATGAGCAATTCAAACTGAAAAAATACAATGATTACCACTTCAAACCCTTAAGATGGCTGTAAAAAAGACATATAGTAAGTGTTGGTGAGGATGTAGAGAAGCTGAAATACTTACACACTTCTAATGGGAGTGTAAATATTATAGCCACTTTGGAAGACAGTCTGGCAGTTTCTGAAAATGTTAAATATAGATTTACCACTTGATCCAGCAATTCCACTCCTAGGTATATGCTCAAGAGAAATAAACACATATGTCCACACAAAAGCTTGTACATGCATGAATAAATGACAGCATGATTCACAATAATAATAAAAGGTGAAAACAACCCAAATGTCCATCAACTGATGCATGGATACATGAAAGCAGTATATGTGTACAATGGAATATTGCTTAGAAATAAAAAGGAATAAAGTACTGATACCTGCTACAACATGAACAAACCTTGAAAACATTATGCTAAGTGAAAGAAGTCAGTCACAAAAAATCACATATTGTATGATTCAATTTACATGTAATGTCTAGAATAGAAGAATTTAGAGAGACAGAAAGTAGGTTAGTGGTTGCCTGGGGCTGGGAGCTGGGTGGAGATAAATGAAGAGCGACTGGTAATGAGTATGGGGTTTATTTTGGGGGGAACATAAATGTTCCGAAATTCACTCTGGTGATGGCTGCAAAACTCTGTGAATATACTACAAGCCACTTAATTGTACACATAAAGAAACTTCAGTGAATTCTAACTTCCTCTGTGATCAAAACCAATGCAACACTAAATTTGTCAGCAAGAAAAAGAGAATTCAAAATAATATACTTGAATAGGCATATTTGGGTATATTTTGTACTGTTTTCATATCAATAAATTTTTAATTTCTGTATTTATATAGACATGAGATTTCTGGGACTGGCAGATTGTTAGTTACTCACAGTAACAATCTCCTCAGCTCTCCTTTTTCCCATTCTTCCCCTTGGAATGATGTGACTACAGCTGGAGGTCACTCTACATGTAATGGGGTTGGTACTGTTGTGAGGAAGCCCCACAGATATGAACCGGGGAGCTTGTATAAAATTTCCCTTTCGAGGACAACGAGAAGCAAACTGAATCTCCCTAATGTAAACAAACTCTCCTTGAGAAGAAAAGGATGATTTTGGGTTGCTACTCCTTGAAATATAAATACATGTCTCCAGGGGAAAGGAAGACACAACCATCTCGGAGTTTACAACCTCTGGAATGTCTCAAAGGCTTTGGGTCTCATCCCCCACTTGAAATGAAAACACAAACCTCCTGGAAGGAAAATCTCTTACCATCTAGTCAGTCATCATTTCACTTCCAAAACCTGTCTTTCAACCAGGTCCCAGTAAAATTTGCTCGGAAAGCTCTAACCATGCAGAAATATATAAGTATTCACTTTCTGACACACATCGGAAATATCGCTTTTACTCAAATACTTATTTAAAAGGAACATCCATAGTGTATTCTTCTTTCTAAACCACAAGTATCATTTAGAAAAGCATTTGTCTATTTAGGTCAGAGTCAGAGATCCCAAAATATCACCGTATTATATTTTGTGGGAAATTTATGAATTTTTAAATCATCTTGATGTCCTCATGTATTCATTTACCATTCCTGTAACTTTCACTACCTCACAGGCAGGGCTGCGTAGAAGAGGCTGTGGAAGAGGGGCCATATATTTAGTATTCAGTGCTCCTGAAAATAGGCATCTGACTGGTATGTAATAAAATATCCTCAGTCCTCTAATAACTAAAAGTTGAGATTGCTTTTCATGTCACATTGTATTTTCCAGAACTGTCTGCAATAATATTTCCAGTCCCACATTCTCCTCCAGAACCTGAACACATTCGCATCAAGAAGCAGAGCCTACGCCCCCTCCTTTTGAACCTAGGTGGGCCTTTGTGTTTGTCTTGACAGATAGAGTATGGTGGAAGTGATGCTTTGAGGTTTCGGAGACTGGAGAATGAATGGTAATACAGCTTCAGCTGGGTTCCTATCACTTAGGAAAAGAGCCTTTGGAGCCCGGGCCATCTGTAAGATGTTCAGCTACCCTGCTGTTGCTATGCTGAAGAGACCACACAGAGACAAAGAAGCATTCCTAGGGTCCCTAGAAGTTCCAAATCCCAGCTGTTTGAGTGGTCCCAGCCCACATACCAGCCATGTGAGCATCAAGCATTCAGAATATTTGAGTATCAGCCATTGTCTGACAGCAAGTGCATGAGACACTCTGAATGAATACCGCCTAACTGAGCCCAGGCAACTTCCCAAACTTGTGGGAGTTAATAATAAAATGATTGTTGGTGTTTTACACCACCAAGTTTGGGAGTGGTTTGTCATGGGGCAATAGGCAACCAAAACACTCTTTGATTGTTAAACTAGCAAAAGCAATCCATGAAAGGATGAGATTATCTGTAGAAGTAACATCAGATAATATCTATGAGTGTGCAGTGGAGGAGACTTGGGAACACCAAATTCAATAAAGGCAAAATCTCAGGGACGAAAAACAGATGTGGCTGTCATCATGAAAGCTGATTCTCTCAATGGTAATGTACCAGATTTACAGAAAGACTAAAGAGTGAGGAACGTGAAATCTACATAAAAGAGAGTTACCAACAAGATTTATATTGGTTTCTATCCCACATTGTTTAGTAAAGAAATACATCGAATCTGATGAAGTATGGGAACAGGAATGATTTGTGGAAGTTTTACTATGACCTGGGTTGTGTGTCCTCTAACACTAACTTCTCTCCCTTGTTCTGATTCCCTGCCCACTGAGGAAGCTGATTAGTTCCCGGCTCCCTTTTAGACCTGCCCACAAAGAAAAAATGTGATGATCACATCAGCGCACAGTACTGTGGTGACCCAAGTGGCAGTTATCATTCTGTTGAGTGACACATTGTACATCGGGTTTATACATCAGTGCCTTCCAAGATTTGTTAACATAAATCAGTCTCCTATAACCTTGTCATCTCAGAGTGCATTGATAAAAATTGAGTTTCCAGGCGTGCACATCTGACAAGTGGAAAAGCACCCTGATAACTCCTAAAAGGCTTTGTCACTGTGGCATCCGAGTTGGCATCACACACAGCCCTAATTATTCAACTCACATCTGATTAACAGAATTGCTATTTGTAATGATTATTTCTGTTTAGCAACATTCTACGCAAGACCTTCTACTTTATTAAATTAAAATATTGAATTTATAGAATCAATAAAAGTTTTGGACTCTTACATTGACTAGATCCTAATCTTTGTTCTATAATAAACGAAACTGTTTCTAATTTATTTTTGTTTTTCTATACTTTTGTCACCTTAGTCAATGGTAACACCACCACCACCAACAACTAACATTAATGCTCACTGAGTGCTATGCACACTGTTCATGAGGACTTTTTAAAATGTTTAATCGATATATAACGATATCATTAGTGACTTTTTAAAATGTCAGGTTATTAAGGTATCATTTACATGAAGTAAAATGCACCCTTTTAAGTGTACAGTTCTATGAGTTTTGATGAATATGTGCCAGCATGTAAATAGTACCCCATCAAAATACAGAATATTTTCATCACTCTGAAAAGTTTACTTGTACCCCTTTGTGGTCAGTCTCCTACCTCCACCCCTAGACTCTGGAAACCACTGGACTGTTTTTGGTCCTTCTAGTTTTACCTTTTCCAGAATGCCATATGAGTAGAATCCTAAAATTTGTAACATTTTGAGCCTGGCTTCCTCCACTGAGCATAATGCTTTTGAAGTTCATTGATATTGCTGCATCTATTGGTTGTTTGTTCCTTTTTATTGCTGAATGATATTCCATAGTATAGATACATCACATTTGCTTCGTCATTCAACAGTTGATGAAATTTGGGTTATTTCCAGTTCTTGGCAATAATAAATAAAACTGCTAAACAATTGTGTATAGGTTTTTGGGTGGCATATGCCTTCATTTCTCTTGGGTAAATACTCCCAAGAGAAATGGGTAAATACTCCTAAATATTTACCCAAGAGAAATGGGTAAATATTTACCCATTTCCTAAGTATTTACCCAAAGAGAAATGGGTATTTACCCAAGAGAAATGAATTGTCAGGCTGTGTAATGAAGAGCTTGAAATCTATCATCTATCTATCTATCTATCTATCTATCTATCTATCTATCTATCTATCTCTATCATTTCTATCATCTATCTATTATCTATCTATCTATCTATCTATCTATCTATCTATCTATCTATCTAT